>NW_017674458.1:72656-85568 GCF_001879085.1 Nicotiana attenuata
TTCACCCAGGAGGTGTAATACCAAGGGTAGCAAAACTCCCCTCACATGAAAATGATATAGTTAATTATTCTAGAAGTCGAGTGAGAAGAAGGCCACGTAACCCATCCAATCCGACCCATTTAAGACTTTGGAAAAAGGGGACGCACTTTGGTTTGAAATCAGGGCAATTTCAGCCTGAGCTTACAGAAAAATCATTAATTTTGAAACCCATGAGACAAGCCCTCGTAGTCCTAGAAAATCGATAACAATGGCGAAAGAGTACTTAAAACCATTACGAGTTGGTATAAAATCAAGGCCTCAAGGTGCCCACATGGATAAGTTTGAAGGTATGAGACGTCTTAATGCATTTATCGGGGAAAAGTAACCTAGGTTATCTAGTCACATGGACAAGTGGAGCAGGTAGATGATTGTTTAGGAGAACATCTCATAAGGAGTGCGAGCAATATGTTTTTATCCTAACAAAAGGAACATGTCCCCATCCTTAATGTTATAAGACTTCCCATTGATGCCATGAAACATATACGAATTAAACGATGAGAGTTATCATATGAAATAGATAGTAGGGTAGCAAAACTAATGAGCACCACTTGGAACCAACGAGCTTAAACCAAGTTGAAGACATTAGAAGTCTGTAGGAAAGGAGAAATTTGCCCACTCTCGGGGCGCTTGTAGAGTACATAAAAGAAAAATGAGGTGAATTTAATCCAATCGTATAGTTGGATAACTAGTTGAGATGTTGAGATAATATTGCATTGAAGATTACGGGTGAACGACACATGATGCAAGACAAATGAAAGAAAGTGAGAGAGCCTTATTGAAGTAACCTTTACATTGTAACATGTAACCACTAGGAATGGTGGTAGTATAAAGCGATTACGAAAAGCTACATTTCTGAAAGAAGATCTCTGTATGAAGTCATGTGATGTATAGCTCTAGAATTCAAAATAATCCAATTATGTTTAGCAACTCAACTTCATAATGAATCAGTACAACACACTTTTACACAACCAACTATTACAAGCCACATTGGGAGATGCTATAAGACTTGACTGAGAGAAAGGCTTTGACATATGAATGTGTTACTAGGTGTATTTCTCCTTGGCCAACCCAAAACCAAAAGGCGAGACTTAGACTGATAAGCAGGTCATTGGACTAGCACAAGTGTAGATAATCCATTATCGGGAAGAGATCATTCAATTTCAGTAATTGCGGCATGCTATCAACCCTTGATGAACTTGAAGTGATATGAGAACCCAATGAGATAGTATAGAATAATCATGGAGGGTTTGCAGATGTTCATAATGAGTTCTTCATGGATTTTGACTTGAGAACTACCCAGATGCTAATGAAATACAGAAGAACATGAGAAACAGGCGTTGTGTTATAATAACCCCCAAAGGTGTGCTTGGTCTTGACGGAGAGCCTAGTAAGGGTCCTTACGAGACAGAAAGTGTTACAATGACTCATAGAAGGATATGTTCTCTCATGGTTATCAAACAAGTGTGGGGAAACTAGCACAATGAATTTACTAACTAAAGAACACAATGAACACATGTTATGGAGGTGTAAAGAGAAAGTAAACATTTGTTATGAGCTGGACATGCTTCTGCTATATTAACTCCCAACTGCAATATACGACCATACCACGAGCAACCACAATACTAGGACAAAGTGAGCTACTTACCGCGGGATGTCCCAAGTGGACACGAAAGTTATGGCGACACAAGATCTTCCTATGACGTGGATGTGAGGATCTCAATTTTCAGAGAGACTTTATGCACACGGTGACCATTTCGATTGACATGCACTCATGTGAGGTGTTAAGGTATGCTCTTATGTTACTAGGCAGTGAGAAGCTTTCATGATGATATTCGCAAGACTGACTGTTCAAACCATATAAGCCATATACACAACTGAGTAAAAGAGTGACTCGAGAAGGATTGCAACGCTGGGATGCTTTGCATGGAACTTGACACCACTTAGGTAAACTTTACGACGGTGCATGTATAGGCACAAGCGAGTAGATTTTGTCCATTTAAATGAAAAGATTCTGTAAGGAATTCATCGGATATAGTCCCTTGGTGAGACTTTAGGAAAAGCAAGTGGGAAGTATCAATCCTAGAGTTATAACTCAATTCAAGGGCATAATTATAGAACTTAATTCCACAAGAATGTAAATAAGAGAATTCATAATAGAGTGGATTCACGAATAGTGCGTCTCGTTCAAAGAGTCGATAAACGCAATGTTTTGCCATTCAACATCTTGTTAAGACCATGTTTATGAGAACTCTTCAATATGGATGTACATATACAATGAGTAGAAATTTTCATTTGACTAACTTAATGACGTTAGGTTGATAGGGTAATAGCTTAATCGATACCCCTCGACTCCACATCCCTAACGTACGTAGGTAACATACTGATATACTACACGATCTGATGGTGCAGAGACATCAATAGGGACAAGGACACTCCCCCTCTTAGCGATATGTTTTACCAATCCATCCACAGCTCAATACATTCTCCAAACAAGTCCTTGGGCAATCCACTCGAACTCAATGGTGGGATCAATCCCTCCTTACATGCTTCAAATCCGCGGATTATGGTATCAAGGTTACCAATCTTGAGAATAAGACTTAGAGAGGAAATCAGCTCCCTAACTTGAGCTCTATCACACGATTGGAGTATCAAAGAAGGGTGAAATTCCAAAATGTCCGAATAGCCTCCAACTTATAGATGTGGTCGACTACACACCGATAAGAAGGACTCTACTAGACACGGCTCCGAGACATCCTAGGACACTTTAAAACCTTAGGCTCTGATACCAAGCTTGTCACGCCCCAAAATCGAGGGACATGACCAGCGCTCGACCGGGTAGCCCCAGTCAAGCGGACCTGGGTGCCTTTCCTATCCCACGTGTCACCCCGTGTTTTCATCACTCATTAATCAAAGGAAACAGCCATTTATGATTTAAACACCTTTTTTACGAAATATACATAACATACATGGTTACTTAGCGTGGTTTACAAGTTACACTGCCCAAATACAAGATACATAAGTACATAACCCACGTTTCCTGTCTACGAAGCCTCTAAGGATACAAAAGAGTTTTATAATACTTGCCAGTAACAAGGCTCCGGCTATACCTTACACAAATACCAAAAATAAGACTACGGGAAGAAAAGCGGCATGAGCCACGCAGGGTCCCGAGAGGAAAGGGGCTCACCAACTCAGCTGACAGGAAGTGAAAGTGCTACTGTCGGTGGACTGGAGTACCTGCTATAGAATCACCTACAATCATAACACGAATGTAGCGCCGCCGGCAAAGGGACGTCAGTACATTTGAATTGTACTGGTATGTATGAACAAACTTTACCCCAAGTAAAATCAAACAATACAAACTTTATCCCAAGTAGAATCAATCAATACACAGATAACAAACAGTAATAGAATCAACAATCAAATGCACATGAAAGGAACAACCAAAGCCAAACAAGTTTCACAATCTCTCATTTTCCCCTTTCAACATTATTTCATCACATCAATAATTTCACAACTTTCTCATATTTTCATTTCAATAGTGATTTCGATCACTTTTCCACCCTTATTACCTCGGCCACCCTTATCACCACAACCCACACCTTATTACTTCGTGTTGCGGCGCGCAACCCGATCCCACCGAACAATCACATTTCACACAACAACAACAACAACAAATCACATTTCACACGACAACAACAACAAATCACAAAGAATTTTTATAACCATCAATACCATTTCCATCATATACAACAGCGCGCATACAATTTAAGTCACAACGATAATTGCCCACGACAAGTCACATACTATATTACCACAGTTGTTTCAATTGCATCAATCACGATTTCTTTCCATCACAGCTGTTACCACATAAACACATTCACACACGCACACTTGGTTTGTTGCCATTTACTTACATCATTATATCGGGAGACTTAACCAACAACGTTCAAGGCATATCAATCACAAATCACAAATAGTCCACATAGGTATCACATACCAAATACACGTACATCAAACGAGGTGACTTTACAAAGGTCAAAGTTAGCTATACATACCTGGAATCGAATTTCCCTTTTTACTTCTACTTCGGCTCACCAACAGCCTAGTACCGACAATCTGCAAGAACGGAGATGAAGACAATTGCTTGAAATTTCCCGGCCCGGGTGACTTTGAATAATCAAATTGATGAAGGTAGGACTTTCTCTCTCAAGAACTCTCTCTTCCCTCTCTCTAGTTTGTTCAGAAAATATGTTAAAATGAGGGGTTGGGGTATTTTATTGAAGAAGGGGTTGGGTTTAAAATTTAGAAAAATAGGAGCCCCGAGTCAGGTATGCGATCGCAAAGAGGAAATGCGGTCCGCAGAATGGACTGCAAAAGTGCTCCAAATCTCTGAACATTCTGTTTGGGTTGGCGGCAGAAATGCGATCCGCATACCAGTTATGCGATCGCACAATGGACCGCATTTTGACCTTAATTTTGACTAACACCCTGACTCACTTTGCGACAGAAATGCGGTCCGCATACTTGATTTGTGAGCGCATTCTAGACCGCATAATAGCACTTTTCTGGAAAACTTGATTCTTTGATTTTTAAATGCTTAGATCAGTACAAAGGGTCCGAACCGCGACTCGCAAGCTCGCCGCGAAGAATTACACATTCCTAACACATTTTC
The DNA here is from genome assembly GCF_001879085.1 of Nicotiana attenuata. Lineage (NCBI taxonomy): Eukaryota > Viridiplantae > Streptophyta > Magnoliopsida > Solanales > Solanaceae > Nicotiana > Nicotiana attenuata. The sequence goes on from NW_017674458.1 coordinate 77,371, forward strand.
GGAACTTGACACTACAAGCTACTAGGTTTTGGGCACAATTTTCACGGGGCCTTACAGGGACACAGTGCGGCACGGTGATGCCAAGCAGGTTACGGTTGGAGATGATGGAGTTTTGAGGAAGCAGGGTAGTGTTTGTGTGCCTAATATGGATGGACTTCGTGAGTTGATTCTAGAGGAGGCCCATAGTTCCTGGTATTCTATTCATCCGGGCGCCGCCAAGATGTATCAGGACTTTCGGCCGCATTATTGGTGGAGGAGGAGAATGAAGAAGGATATAGATGCATATGTAGCTCGGTGTCTAAATTGTCAACAAGTAAAGTACGAGGATTAGAGACCTGGTGGTTTGCTTCAGAAGATAGAGATTCCTGAGTGGAAGTGGGAGTGTATCACTATGGAATTCATTGTTAGACTCCCACGGACTCAGAGGAAGTTTGACTTCGGTCAAAGTTTTGAGTAAACGGACTTGGACCCATGTTTTGACGATCCCGGTGGGTCCGTAATGAAATATGGGACCTGGATGTATCCCTAGCTTGAGATATGAATTTTTGTTGAAAATTGAAAGTTTGAAAATCTAATGGTTTTAAGAATTGATTGATGTTTGGCCTTGTTGATACCAGGTCCGTATTTTGGTTCTGGAGCACGGTACAGGTCCAATATAATATTTATAACTTATTTGTGAAATTTGGATATAAACGGAATTGGTTTGACGTGATCCGGTTGTGAAGTTAGAAGTTTTAAAGCTTTCTTGAAAATTTCATTCTATTTTTTGTTCAATTCATAGTTCTAGGTGTTATTTTGGTGATTTGATTGCGCGAGCAAGTTCGTATGATGTTTTAAGACTTGTGTGCATGTTTGGTTTGGATCCCCGAGGGCTCGGGTGAGTTTCAGATAGGCTACAGGATGTTTTGGACTTAGGAAAAACCTTGTTTTTGGCTTCAGCTGTCATCTACCGTTTTCTTCTTCATGTCCGCGAAGGAACTCTCGCAAACACGAAGAGTAAACTGGGCAGGATGAGTTTCTTCTTTGCTAACGCGAAGCTAGGTCACGAACGCGAAGTAATGGGGGCATTACCCTTTGCGAACGCGACTAGCCTCTCGCGAATGCGTAGGCATGGGACATGGGGGAGGGGAAACTGATGAATACTCTTCGCGAAGGTGGTGCTGGGCTCGCGAACGCATAGGCTGGTGGGTATAAGAACTCGCGAACGCGAGGGGTATATCGCGAATGCGTAGGCTATTTGAGCCGCTGCTTCGCGATCACAGGAGGCCCTTCGCGAACGTGAAAAAGGCCTGACGCCAGACTTTAAGACATTTCAAAAACGGGATTTTACCCACTTTTCATGAACTCTCCATTAGAGCTCGGCCTAGGTGCAATTTTGAAGCGAAAACTCAATACCAATTCATAGGTTTGTACATTTTAACTCATTTTCTTCCATTTCTAACATCACCCATTGAATTCCTAGACCTAATCTTTGTTCTTTCATGGTAGAAAACTAGGGATTTAGGAAGAATTGGGGGTATTTGCAAATTGGGGATTTAGACCTCGAGTTGAGGTCGGATTCTAAAACCAATTATATATCCAGGCTTGGTTCGAACCTCGGGTTTTGGCCAAGCGGGCCCGGGGTCGATTTTTGACTTTTTGGGGGAAAATTTGAGAAATCTAAATTTATGCATTGTAGTTGATTCCTTTAGCAATGATTGATGTTATTGAGTTAATTGTGGCTAGATACGAGTGGTTTGGAGATGGATACTAGAGGAAAAGCGGTAATTGAGCTTTGAGTGGCCCGCGAAGCAAGGTAAGTGTCGTGTCTAACTTTGACTCGAGGGATTAGGATCCCTTGACTTATTTGCTATATGAAAACCATGTGAGTGGCGTATAGGTGAGGTGACGAGTGCCTATGCACCGCCAATTTACCTGTCTTTGCCTGTTTCTTTCCCTTTATTCTTATATTGTCTTTTTCCTACATTAACTGCTACATGCTTTACTTGCATTCCCATACTTAATTGCTACTTGATAGACATTGTTTCTCCTTGTTGAAAGTATTAGTTATTTGGTAACTTTGTTGACTCCTGTTATTTGCTTAAGCTGGTTATCGGTACCTTCAAGGCATATTCTGGATTGGTCTCGTTGAGTAGTATTACTTGGTTTGAGGTTGAGCCTTGTGAAGGGTTATGTGATTTGAATTTTGGAATTTCTGTACTTGCTGAATTACTGATACGGATATGGTGGGATCGGGTTGTGTGCCGAGCCAAGTGAAATAAACGTGATATATTGAGGAGGAATAAGGGTGAAATAATTTGTACAGTGCGATCGGGGTGCACGCCGCAACAGGTGTAATAAGGGTGGATTGTGGCGAAATAAGGGTGAACTGTAATTGTGATTATTGTGATATGGTGGGATCGGGTTGCACACCGCAATACTTTTATCTATTCTTTGTTGTTTATGTTAATAAGGGGAAATAAGGAAGGATTATGAGATGTGTGGTGGGATCAGGTTGCACGGCGCAACAACCTATATGCTTATATTTTTCCTTGACCGTGATAGCTGAACGGTAGTCTTAAATTACACTTAAGGATTGGTATTAGCTGAACAACTAATGATATGCTTCGAGAACTGTATTCACTTCTTGCGAGTTACTCCTCTTTTTTTCCTGTCTTTCTTTCTGCTTTTATTGTATACTGTATGCAGGTATTATTGTGATTGCCCTGCCGTAGCCTCGTCACTTTTTTGTCGAGGTTAGGCTCGGGACTTACCAGTACATGTGGTCAATTGTACTGATACTGCACTCTGCACTTCCAGTGCAGATTTTGGAGCAAGTTCGGGCTGATCGAGAGGTTGGCTGTAGGATTAATTTGCTTGGAGACCTAAGGTAGTCCTGTTGGCGTCCGCAGGCCCTGGCGTCCCCTTCTACACTTCATACTTTACTGTTCTCTTTATTTCGCAAATAGTTCTACTTTCTTTTGGACAAATACTTGTAGTAGAATCTTAGAATGTTCGTGAATTGTGACTCTGGGTTCTGGGTAGTAATAGTATATAATCAGAGTTGTTATTTATTTACTTCCACATTCATTTTTCAATTTGTTTTAGCTTAGTTATTGTTAATCACTGAAACATAAAAGAATTGGCTAATAAATCACTAACGTCGGCTTGCCTAGCAAGTGTGATGTTAGGCGCCATCACGGTCCTGATGGTGGGATTCCGGGTCGTGACAGTATTATTGAAATTCGTTGAAAACACATGTATAGGGTAAAATATATTCATATTATATGCCCGCATGATAAAGCAACATGTAGAGACAGAAGGCAATCGGTCTGGAGGTAGCAGTCTCGTTGGTTCCCGAAAGGAATGGTGTTCATGAAGGCGGACTAGATGTATGCCACCCGATAGCGTTTAATGGAGAATATTCTATAGCATTAAGTACATAGTCCGTTACAAAGAATATGGCATTCACTGCCTACCGTTACACATTCTTTAATGGCCTTCATAATTATCAATTAAGGAGGGCTTGATCCTAGGACCTTGTTCCCTAGGTGCAATTATAAATAGAGGCTCAACAACCATTGTAGAGGGGACGAATTTTCTGACAAGTTAATACTATACTTTGTTCAAAAGCTCAATAATATGTCATCTTCTTGCTTATTAATATTGTTACTATTGCCTTCGGAAGCTTTTCTCCTGGAATCAAGATTTCTACTGTCTCACCTCAATTTCAACGCTAAGTCTTACATTCTTGTTTAATTTATTAATCATTTTGGGATCAAATAATTCACTCATCTATAAACCACGTACAAATTCATTTGTACCATTTTACGGGTAAACAGTTTGGCACCAACTGTGAGGCTTAGGAAGTTGTGTAATTGAGTTGATCCTTGCATCTGTTACTAACCCGTTTGATTCTTTGTTCTTAGCAAAAATCATAGAAAATGGCAGATAATGGTGTCAACATCGCACACAACGTTGAGGCCCAAGGAAATCAGCCTCAACATGAAGATTCGATCAGTGATACCCGCAATGAGGGGGATGAGGTCATGCCGGTCCATGGCGGGCAGTATCCACGTCACTTTTCGTGACGCAACTCCTGATGATGCTGAAGAAGAGCACGTCGCTAAAACAGGGAGGATCCTGAGGGAGCAACAAAAGACTATTATGGGTCATCTCTCATGACAGGATCAGGTCATGATGAAATTTAGGCAGGAGTTGTTGGGTGATTCCAACAATGCAAATGGACGAGGTCCAGGTACTCCCGCTAATCAAAAAACACAGAGGGTTGACAACAACATCCTAAGGGGTGAAGTCGACTTTGACAGGGCAGGGGGGAATAGTATCGGATCCGGTAACAACAATAAGAATGATCCATATAAAATCGAACTCATGCAGTTTATGAGGAAAATAAATGCCCGAATGGATTAGATTCCCTGCGCACCACCAGTATTGAAAGGACTGGACTCAAAGAAGTACACCCAATTGTCGTTCAACCAAATTCAGCACCAGAGTTGATCCCGAAACAGTTCAAGATGCCAGACGTGCCGAAGTATGATGGGACCTTGAATCCTCAGGAGCACATCACCACCTATACAACGGCGGTGAAGGGAAACGATTTAGCTCCGCACGAGATTGAGTTAGTCTTACTGAAGAAGTTTGGGAAACCCTCACGAAGGGGGCCCTGACATGGTATTCGCTTGTCACGACCCAAATTTCCCTCTGTTGGGTACGTGATAGCACCTAGTCTTCGGGACTAGTAAAGCCTAACATTAACTGAAATAACGACAATATTAACTAACATCAAACAATTTTGAAATCCCAAAACCGGCAGTGCAAGTCATAAGCTCTAAAAATTTTTGTTTTTAGAAAACCTCTAAATACAACTGTTCCAAAAAAAGGGTAAGCAGTGCAATACAAAAACTAGAAGGTGACTCCGAAGCCTGCGAACGCAGTAGCAGGTTTACCATGAGTCTCCACAGCAACAATCTGCACCGCTAGCTAACGATCAAATACCTGGATCTGCACAAAAATTATACAGAAGCGTAGTATGAGTATACCACAGCGGTACCCATTAAGTATTAAGAGCTACTTATCAGTGGCTCACAAATAAAATATTTGAGAAATAAATAAGTAAAACCATGGAGGATTACATAGATGATATATTGGTTAAGTCTTTGAATGCAGGTGATCATCATAAATACCTGCAAGAATTCTTTGACATCCTGAGGAAGCACAACATGAAGCTTAACCCCGAGAAATGTGCATTCAAAGTCAGCTCCGGAAGTTCTTGGATTCCTGGTGTCGCAAAGGAGGATCGAGGTTAACCCCGATAGAATTAAAATCATCGAAGACATCCGGACCAGCTATCAAGCATGAAAGAAGATTGGCCGCTTTGAGCATATTCATTTCCCGGTCTTCGAAAAAATGCCATTATTTTTCTTCACTCCTCAAAAAGAAGAACAACTTCGAGTGAACTTCGGAATGTCAGCACGCATAGAAAGGATTTGAAAAGGCATTTGTCGAGCCCTCCATTATTGTCAAAACCGGAGGAAGGTGAACAACTGCTGATCTACTAAGCAGTCTCGGAGGTAGCGGTAAGTGCGTTTTAATCTGTGAGGATGAAGGTACGCAATCTCCTATCTATTTTGTTAGTAAAATGTTAACGGGAGCAAAAACTCGCTACCCACATCTGGAAAAATTGGCTTTAGCTCTCGTAGTCGTCGCTCAAAAGCTTAGGCCTTATTTCTAGTTCCATCCGATAGTTGTGGTGACCACTTTTATCCTGCGTAATATTTTTCATAAACCTGAACTTTTAGGTAGGCCATTCCTCTGACTAATAATGAAGCAGAGTGTGAAGCTTTGGTTGCAGGACTCGAGCTGGACCGAGGACTGGACTCTGAGACCATAGAAATCAAATATGACTCCCAATTGGTAGTAAATCAGGTCTACGGGATCTTCAAAGCCAAAGAGGAACTCATGCAACAATATATAGTGAATATCCAGGCTCTTCTTGTACGGTTCAGGGAATGGTCGATTACCCACATCCCGAGAGAAGAAAATGCGAAGGAAGACGCACTGGCCAATTTGGGATCGTCCACGAAAATAAAGGAATCAGACTCCGATACGGTCGAGCAACTTATGCATTCGGTATTGGACCAGACAGCTATTACGAAGTTAACACGACCAATTTGGCCTGGAACCGGAGAAATGAGATCATAGATAATCTCGAGCACGGAAAATTGCCAGAAGATCCCAAGGCATCTCGGGCACTACGCACTAAATCAGCTCGTTACAGCTTTAAGGTAGGTCAATTGTATAGAAGATCTTTTTAAGGCCCATTGGCCCGATGTTTGGGAGCTTCCAAAGCCAACTATATCATGCGGGAAGTCCATGAAGGGATTTGTGGAAATCACTCAGGCACGGATTTCTTGGTGCTACAATTAGTTAGGACAGGATACTACTGGCCCCCGGATGGAACAAGACACCAAGGCTTATGTTCAGAAATGTGATAAATGTCAGCGCCATGCACCATTGGTACACCAACCGGCAGAGTTATTGCACTCGGTTTTGTCGTTGTGGCTGTTCATGAAGTGGGGAATGGATATAGTCATTCTGCTTCCGCCAGCCCGCGATAAAGTAAGATTTCTTTTAATTTTAACTGACTATTTTTCTTAGTGGATTGAAGCAAGTCCTTACCAAAAGATTGGTGAATGCAAAGTGGTAGATTTCTTGTGAGAAAATATAATTTGCAGATTCGGGTACCAAAATATATAGCCTGCGACAACGGACCACAATTTATAGGTGCGAAAGTCACAAAATCCTTGAAGACCTGAAAATCAAAAGGATCACATCATCACCTTATCACCCGAATGCAAACAGTCAAGCAGAATCAACAAACAAGGTGATTATCCAAAATCTTAAAAGGATATTGGAAGCAGCTATAGGCAAATGGACCGAAGAATTACCAGGAGTGTTGTGGGCGTACCGAACAACGGCCAAATCAAGCACGGGGGAGACTCCTTTCTCTCTTGTGTACAGTGCAGAAGCCTTGATCCCAGTGGAAATAGGGGAACCTACCATGAGATATTTCCAGGGGATGAAGAAACAAACAATGAAGCAATGTTGGTAAAATTGAAGCTGCTCGACGAATGCAGGGACTTGGCGCATATAAGGGTGGCAGCCCAGAAATAAAGAATGGAAAGATATTACAATCGAAGAACCAACCTTCGATATTTCAAAGTTGGAGACTTGGTTTTAAGGAAGGTAGCTCAGAACACCCGGGAGCTCAACACAGGGAAGATGGGTCTGACGTGGAAAGGTGAATCGCGCAGCGGACTCGACCTTAGGAAGAGTGGGCGCTAATACTTTTACCCAATAGTGGTATCGGGGTCAATTTCCACAGGGAGCTAGAAAGGGAATTGGATATTTGCTTAGTCTAGAAATGCGTGTTTGCTTCTAATTGATCTTCTATCATTTTTGGGTTTTTATGATTATCAACTACAATTTAACAACTACTAGTTATAACTAAATTATGCTAAGATATTAATTCTAGGTTGTATGCAAGATAGAGAAAGGCACTAGGGTCGTGGCATTTACCTAGGTGGTCAACTAACGGGTAGAGATTCCTAATACAAGAATGATGATTATGGGGCTTATGCTATAACCGTTGCACGATTGCACTCACTCTCACACCTCTCGGTAGAAAGAGTGATTTTGCCCAATTGACTCTCTCGAGACCAATTGGGTAGGCCAACAAGCCCAAGCAACTTAGGGTTCAAGTTGGGTAATTACTCTCTCGAGGTTTTACCCGTTAATTGGGACTACCATTCTCGTTGGTCCATCCCAATTCCTTGTTGGGTTAATTTGGATTCATAGACACTCTTTCTCAAGAAGAGTCAAGACCCACTAAGCTAGACTTAGTGTTTGCAACCACCAAATCCTAGTTAAATCATAAAATTAACCCAAATAGCAAACACCCAACATCATTCAAGTATTAAACAATCACACCCATTAATTACCCATACTAGGGTTGAGCCACAACCCTAGCTAATGGGTTTAGCTAGACATAATAGCAACAGAAATTGAAGAAGTAGTAGATAAAATCAACATATTAATTAACTAGGATGTTAATCTACAAGAATCCACGATAAACCAAGAATGAAAATGCCCAAAAACTAAAGCTAAAAACTTGAAGTCTCAATGAGTGTTTGCTGTCT
>NW_017674458.1:87368-90521 GCF_001879085.1 Nicotiana attenuata
ATTAAGAAAACCAAGGGCTTATTGAAAACACTAAAACCGAAACAAAAGGCTATGAGCCTCACTACTAGGCTGAAAACGAAAAATTTGAACGAAAATAGAAAAACCAAATGAATATGTACAATGGGGAGTAGAATATACAACGGGATGAATATATACATAAGAGTCTAAAAGTAGCCAAAGTTAAAAGTTATATACAGGCCAACTATTTAAAAATCCAAGACAATACAAAACATAGACTAGAAATGAAATAAATATATACAATCATCCAGTGTATCAGAGTCAAAATGGTAGGGCGCACCCCCACGAATAAAAGCTGGCATTGTCCCCAATGCCAACAACCAAAATAAGGTCAAAAACAGAGTAAAAGGATATAGAAAGGCCCCTCAAGCCTAGTCCACATGCGTGGGGTCTCCTGTCGTCCCTGGATCCTCTGTAGTTGCCGGGACCTCAGACTGGTCTCCGACCTGCTGCTGCTGTGCTGCTGGGACATGAGCTGGATCAAGGACAGGCTGAACCACCGGTGGAACACTGGATGTACCCTCATGAACCTGGGCCACCTCTATCACAACTCCCTCAGTGCTAGGGAGTTTCCTCTTCTTCCTCGGCATGGGAGTCTCCTCCTGCTGTGGCTGAACTGCTGTTGGATCTACAGTTAGCTCCCCGAAGAGTAAGTCAAGTGGCATCTGATCCGCCAAAAGCTTATCCACATCCTCCCTCAACTTCATCACTGACTCCTTGGAAGCCTTCTGCTTCCTCAACTTCCTGTGCTCCCTAGCTAGTTTGCCCAATACTGTGTTGTGTGCCCCAACTGCCTTAGCCAAGGCATCCTGTGTCTCCATCATCTTCTCCTGGTTGGCCAGGATCTTCTTCAGTGTCTCCTCAATAGAGGGAGGGATCTCAACTGTGGAAGGGGCTGACTGTGCCTGAACTACAGTGGCCAAATTTGACAACTTGGATGTCGCAGCTGACATCCAGTTGTTCAAACTGGCTAGAGACTGAGCAAGCTGGTGGGCAGTGAACCGGTGAGTCTTCGATGAAGGGACATCCGGGTCTGCTGCAGTAGATGGACCAGCAATAGTAGAAGGGCCCTGAGGCAATGTCTCACTGGTAGCAGGGATGGTGGAAGGCTCAGTGGACTGCTCAATAACCGCTGGCTCCTCAGACTGGCCAGGTGCAGTGGAAGTGGATGCCTGAGGCATTTTGGACCTCTTTGGGTTGTCGGGACCCAACTGACTGTACCATGAGTAGGGGTCCACTGGATCTACCTGGACATCAAACCTCTTCTTCTTAACCTTCAATTCTCTAAAGTACAGGGAAAGAGTGTTCGGGAAGGGGTAGTTTGTGTTGGTCTCCTGCCCGACCGTAGAAATCACCCTTGACATGATGTTGCCCACATTCAGAGGAAAACCAGCCATAATAGAAGCCACTAACACTGCACGGGGAATAGGAACTGTGTGATCATGAGTGGAGGGGTCAAGCCTACTACACACGAAGGTCAACCAACCCTTTGCTTCAAAACTGAACGTGTTTCTCAGAATCTTCTCCCCTGCTTTCAACCAAACTAGGACAGTGCCCGGGGCTGCCAAGTGCTGGGCCAACCACGGGCGAACCTCTTCTTTCATTGCTAGCTTTTCTAAGTATTGGGTTTCGTCCTCTTCGTTGAACCCCAAAAACTCATTCGCAGACTTCCCATCAAACATCACCACTTTGTCCCTCACTTGTGTCGCCTTTGAGTCTTTCACTACATGATAAACATTGCAGTAAAATTTTTTCACCATATGTTCAGTTGAGACTATGCTACGTTCCTTGAAGAACCCCCACCCCTCTCTAGTACGGAATTGTGCTTGCACCTGTGGGTTTAGAGGAAGAAGATCAGAGTCAATAAATTGCCTCTCCGGAATCAATTTTCTTTTGGGCCACCACTCTCGAAATCTGTGGAAGGCTATTTTACTTACAAATCTATCAGCCCATGCTTCCGGTTTTCTTGTTCTATCAACACCACCAACTTGGGGCTCACCCCCCTCACTATATCCTGCACTCTCCCCAGATAATGAAGTTATGGGGGAGGTGGAGTATTGTGCCTCACTTCTATCTTCGGACTCATCAGATGAGTCCAAAACTACATTCACCAGTCTTTTGAGGTTTTTATCAGCTGGTCCCTAGGAGGTAGGTGAAGTTGAAGGAGAGTCACGCAATTGGAGCGAGAGAGACATGTGAGCGGGAGCAGATTCAGAAGTAATACTCCGGGATGGTGCATATACACTCCCCGAAGAGTGGGAGGCAGCTCTATCAGCTTCCCGTATTATCTTGCGGGTCTTTTTTATATTCTCCCGAGTCTGGGGAGTGAGTTTAACAACCCGCTTTCCTTTTCCCCCTCGGGAGGAACCACCCCTCCCGGGTTGTTGTTCTTTTCCTCCTCGTTGCTTAACCATGATCTGCAAAGAAAAGTCTAACATTGTTAGTTGAAGCATATGCAGTGAATTGGATGGTACAGTTGAAAGCATGGTTTAGAAAAAGGGTTGCAGAATAGAAGGGGCGCAGACCGCACAAAAGTGCCATGCGGACGCGCTGGGTAGCGCGGACAGCGTAAAATAGGAGCGCGGACCGCGCTTAAGATGTTCAAGAGACACCCCTCTCTGAATCTCACCGACGCGGTCCGCACTATTTTGGACCGCGGCCGTGCTAGGCTGGCGCGGACCGCGCAGAAAGGACGCGCGGCCGCGTAGGGCAGACAATGAACTGAGTATGGGAATTTTCATTTAAGTCTAATTTTTTTGCTCAAATTATGGGTCCTAATTGTCCCTATTCAGTTACTAATCAAGAATTCATGCCCATTGTTTCATATAAACACACAAAATCTACCCTAACAAGTAAAACTAAGAGAGAAAGAAGAAAATAAGAAGTTATACTAATAGAAAGCAAATAAAAATAAAAAGATTAAACTATGAATGAGATTAGTGAGGAATGTTACCAGGGGTTGTGAAAGTTTCAACTACTTGAAGCAAGTTCTTTTGATGCACAGTGAAAATTTAGAGCTCAGGTAGAAAATTGGCGAAAAGGTTAAAATGAAGCCTAGGTCTCTATTTATAGAAAACACTGTGGGACCCATTACTTACCCACCAGCGCGGCCGCTCAGAAATGGCCGCGGACCAC
>NW_017674458.1:92519-95767 GCF_001879085.1 Nicotiana attenuata
TAGCATAATACACAGGATGGAACATTTTGTTGATCCTTTGGCCTAGCACCGCCCCAACCGCTACATCACTCGCATCGCACATAAGTTCAAAAGGCAAATCCCAATTAGGTGCAGTGATAATAGGAGTTGATGTCAACTTGTGTTTCAATAGCTCAAAAGACTCCATGCACTTCTCATCAAAAATAAACTTGACATCCTTCTCTAACAACTTGCAAAGCGGGTTCACAATTTTTGAAAAATCATTAATGAATCGGCGGTAGAACCCGGCATGACCAAGAAAACTCCTCACCCCTTTGACAGAAGTGGGTGGAGGGAGCCTTGAGATAACCTCTATTTTTGCCTTGTCAACTTCAATTCCTTGCCTTGAGATTTTGTGACCCAGTACAATTCCCTCTTGCACCATAAAGTGACATTTCTCCCAGTCGAGCACAAGGTTGGTTTCTTCACATCTTGCCAAAACCCTATCCAAGTTCACCAAACATTCTTCAAATGAATCTCCCACCACACTGAAGTCGTCCATGAATACCTCCAAGATATCCTCCACCATGTCAGTGAAAATTGCCATCATACATCTTTGGAAGGTCGCTGGGGCATTACATAGTCCGAATGGCATTCTCGAGAAAGCGAACGTGCCATAAGGACATGTAAAGGTTGTCTTCTACTGATCCTCCGGGGCAATGAGAATTTGATTATACCCCGAGTAGCCATCTAGAAAACAATAAAAGGCCCGGCCCGCAAGACGATCAAGCATTTGGTCCAAGAATGGTAGTGGGAAATGATCTTTTCTTGTCACCTTGTTCAGCTTTCTATAGTCCATACACACTCTCCAACCCGTAACTGTCCGAGTAGGAATCAACTCATTGTTGGCATTGGTCACTACCGTCATTCCACCCTTCTTTGGCACACATTGGACCGGAGAGGTCCATGAACTGTCCGAGATCGGGTAAACCACACTGGCGTCAAGCCACATGATAACCTCTTTCTTTACTACTTCTTGCATCACCTCGTTGAGTCTCCTTTGTTGTTCAAGAGATGGTCGTGCATCCTCCTCCAAGATGATCTTATGCATGCAAAATGCGGGGCTTATTCCCCTGATGTCCGCCAAAGTCCATCCTATTGCCCTTTTTCGCTTTTGAAGCACCTCCACAGTGGCCTCAACCTGCAAGTTAGTAAGGCAAGAAGAAAGAATAACTGGAAGAGTAGAATTAGAGCCCAAGAATTCATACCTGAGGTGTGGAGGAAGTGGTTTCAACTCCAACACCGGTGGCTCCTCAATTGATGGCTTGGTTGGCGGAGTTTTGCGATTTTCAAGATCCAAAGATAGTTTCCTAGGCTCATATGAATATGAACCAATTCCATGCAATGCATTCACGCACTCCACTCTACCGGAATGTTAACTCCCCTACTTCCACATAACCCATACCAATGCCTTCCCCGTAGCTAGGAAATGTCTTCCAAGAATAATAGGCACTTCGAAATCCACTTAGCAATCCAATATGACAAAGTCGGCCGGCAATATGAATTTGTCCACCCGGACAAGCACATCGTCGATTATACCTAAAGGCCTCTTCATCGACCGGTCCGCCATTTGAAGTCTCATTGAGGTTGGCCTAGGTTTCCCAATTACATAAGTCTTGAAGACTAAGTACGGCATCAGACTAATGCTAGCCCCCAAGTCACATAGGGCCTTAGCAAAGTCCGCACTTCCGATAGTGCAAGGAATAGTGAAAGCTCCAGGGTCTTCTAGTTTCGGGGCCATAGAATGCACAATCGCACTAACTTGGTGCGTCATCTTTATTGTTTCACACTCCATAGAACGCTTCTTGGTGACTAAATCCTTCATAAAGTTTGCGTACCCATGCATTTGTTCAAGTGCCTCCACTAAAGGAACATTGATTGTGAGGCTCTTCATCATGTCTATGAATTTCTTGAACTGATTGTCGTTCTTTTGCTTTGCTAACCACCGAGGATATGGTGGAGGTGGTCTAGGCAAGGGTGCCTTAGACTTGGGCACCGCCGGCTCGGGTATATCAATAATGTGTTCCCTAGAAGGGTTCACGGTATCTTGAGTCTCTACCCCGGCCTCATCATCAATATCAATCCGCACATCATTTGTCACTATTGGTTCAACCACATTGTCAACATTCAAAGGTGCATCATCATCATGCAACTCAATTTCATCATTCACAACTTGATTCTCAACCAAGGCATGCACATCACCGCCTCTTCCACTCCTAGTTGTAACCGCCATCACATGATTGTTACCCCCCTTCGGGTTCACTACCGTATCACTTGGTAGCGCACCTTTTGGTCGGGTATTTAAAGCTTGAGAGATTTGTCCTATTTGCACCTCTAGGTTCCGGATAGATGTGTTATGCGAAGCCAAATGTGCGTCAGAATCTTGGTTCTTCTTCATCATCTGCTCGAACATCATTTCTATCCGTCCCATATCACTTCCAGAAGAACTAGGCCCTTGTGACTGAAAGGGGGGTGGATTGTTTGGTTGTTGGAACATGGGGGGCCTTTGAAAGCCTTGCCCCCTACCACCATTATTCCACCCTCCTTGATTGCTATTGTTGTTGTTCCAATTGTTGTTGTTCCCGTTCCAATTGTCTTGGTTATTACCTTGATTACCCCAATTGTTGCCACCTTGTTGTTGATTATTGTTATTCCAATTGCCGCCTCCTTGTTGATTGCCCTAATTGCCTTGGGGGTGCCATTGTTGATTCCCTTGATTTCCTCTATTTCCTTGATAGTTATTGACATATTGGCATTCCTCACTTTGATCATCAAAACACTCGCTCGAATAACCACAATCATCATTGTTGTTGTCAAACTGCTCACCATTACCTTGAGGTTGTTGTTGCCCTCTTTGCCTCCTTTTTAGCATAGAAACATTCTCCATTGCATTGGCTTGGCGCGGGTTTTGTACTTGTTGCAATTGCGCCTTCGCCAACTGATTCATTGTTGTTGTAAGTTCGGCAATAGCTTGGCCATGATCACTCAACTCCTTGTGCAAATGGATGACCATGGGGTCACCTTGGGGTACATTCGCTCGGCTTTGCCATGCCGAAGAGGTGTCTGCCATTTCATCAAGTACGTCACATGCCTCTTGGTAAGAAAGTTTCATAAAGTTCCCACCGGCCAATTGGTTCACAATGCATTGATTCGTGGTGTTGATGCCCCTATAGAAAGTCTGCTGGATCATCGCCTCAGTCATGTCGTTGTTAGGGCACTCCTTCACCATT
>NW_017674459.1:0-24145 GCF_001879085.1 Nicotiana attenuata
AGAGCAAAATTATGTTGCAGATTGTCTAGCTAAGTATGGAGCCATGCATGCAAAGGATAATTGTATACTTCTTGGAAGTCCACCACCTTTTGTCGCACCTTATTACCAGCAAGATCACTATGGAATGCATAGACGAAGACTGATAAAATCTACATCTACGTAAAGTCCTTTATACACATGATCCTCTTCTTAAAAGTAAAGCTCCTAGTGTTTGACTAAAATAAATTTAGAAGTTCTATTCAACATTTCACCATATTTTTAAAGGGTTGAAGAGCTTAAATCTGGTTTGATTTGTAAGAGCATGAGGGTTTGGAATGAAGGTTTGGAAGATAAATTGTAATAGCTGAACTATACGTGATTGGAATGATACATAGTTTTAAAATGCCGTTATTTGCTCACAAATGGGTTTAGTATTTATTTAAATGTTTATTTATGCTAATCAAGGAAAGAATGTACATTGTCTTTTTAGTCAATACTATGGATTCAATTATTCATGCTTCAATTAATACTATAGAGATATTAAAATATCTGTGGTATTATACCAATTCAATTGCCCTTTTTTTTTTTTTTTTTTGCGGATTTCTTACTAAAACATTTGCTGGGATAGTGTTGTCAATCTTTGTATGATAATACAACGTAGGTTAATTCCCAATGCAATCTCAAACTCCAAAAAGAATCCGAATGCATAAATATCCAAGTTTGCTTTAGGCACACAATTAAATCATTACAACTACGGGTACGGTTCCCGTAACGTGGTTGTGATACCTAATTTTAAATTAGATTAAAGTAGGAACATCTTTAATTTGCCTTAGAGAAAAAATAAAAATCTCTTATAAAAATAGTAAATTGAGATGTGCCATCTTTTATTAAATCATCATGGCCCTCACAAATTGAATTAAGAGTTAACATTTGTAGTTGCTATGGTTAAATGCATTTCCTTTAAAGAGAATTGAAATTGAGGTGTGCCATCCATAATTAGATCATCCATGGCCCTCACTAACATTGTAACTTAGATATTAAAACGAATCTTCGTAGTTTGCTTTAGGCGCGTTATAATAAAATCATCATAGCTACGGGTACGGTTCCCGTGACGTAGCTGTGATACCTAATTTCCAAATTCGAGGTACATTTATGTAACCCGGCCACAACTTCTAATAAATTTAAATAAAATAAACATGTTGCAAGATCGTAGGTACGGTTCCCGTGACACGATTCGCAATGTGTATCAAACAAACAAGTGTACGACAATCGTAACTTATTCCAGATTAATTCCATAAAAATAATTAAAAGCGGTTATAAAAGATTAAAAATGCACAATAGGTTAAAACATGTAATAAATCATATAATAGGCCAATTATTAATAGTTTAAGCGACCGTGCTAGAACCACGGAACCCGGGAATGCCTAACACCTTCTCCCGGGTTAACAGAATTCCTTATCTAGAATTTCTGGTTCGCAGACTTTTAAAATAATGTCAAAATTTCCTCGATTTGGGATTTTAAAAGAAACCGGTGACTTGGGACACCAAATAAACTATTCCAAGTGGCGACTCTGAAGACAAACAAATAAAATAATCCAATTTCGAATAATGTCACTTAAATTGGAAAAACTCCCTTATATTACCCTCGGGTGGTAAAAAGGAGGTGTGACACTACGTATATATTGTGGTTGGTTGAAGAGCTCTCAATTGATTGTGCATATTTAGTGTGTATTACTCGGGAGAGAGTGCATATTTAGGTAGTTGTCGAAAAATATCACTCCTAACGTATATGAGGGATCAATACGGAGGGTTTAGAGGTGGGATTAGGGATAACGAAACTTTGGTGCGATCCGAGTGAGCCGTACTTAATGCTAGCTAGCATAATTCGAGAGAACATGTCTAGTATATTGTGGTAATTACTCAGGAGAAAGTTACGACAGTCAAAGTGCTCGTGATCGGCAGAGAAAACTTATGCAAGTTTATATCAAACATAGCGGAAAGGATTCCGACAATAGGGGTAATCATAACTCTAGACATCCTTAATCATGTCTCCAATCATTATCCTTGTTAATTGGTAGTTTTACTGCTTTCTAGTATTTGTTAGTTAATTAGATAAAAATACATATTATAATCTTTATAGTTAGGAAATTGTTTGGACTTATGTTTCTGAGCGATATTGAACAATTGTAGTTAAGCCTTAGTTCTCTGTGGGGTTCGACTCGGACTTGTAAACCGGATTTTATTTGCAACGATCGGTTAGTCCTTTTTATAAGGCATAGTTGGGCGTGATCAGAAATGTTGAAAAACCTAAGACAAAATAATTTTTCAGGCTCTTACTAAAAAAATAAAGCTTTTCTTCTTCTGAAATAAACACTCAAAAGCAAAATTATCTGTAAAAGCAGAAACAAAATACAGCTGATGAATTTACTTAAAGTAGTTAATATTCAAGGTAGATGATGGCCTTTATATAAACATCCAAGAAAATGTACATTGCATCATACTTTTTTTTTTTTAAATGCAATTTACGCCATTAGGAGGCGTAAGAAAAAAGCTAGACTAATAACTAAAGACTTAGCATTAAACAGAAAAACAAAGAGTTGGAGTTGGTCTTCTAGCACTCCCCGTCAACTCCTGCTTCTTTCTGTATATGATGGGATCATCTAGAAAGTTCGAATTTTACAGCTGCTCAAGATTTTTGTTAGCACATCTGTTACTTTATTTTTTGTTTTGACCTGAACTATTCTCACTTCTTCTTCAAGAACTTTTTCTCAAAGAAAATGGTAATGTACGTCCACATGCTTAGTCCTAGTGTGAAAGACTAGATTCTCATCCAACCGTATCGCTCATGGGTTGTCACAATAAAACAGAATCACATACTCTATTGGCAAATCCTTTTGTAACTTTGTTGTTTTATACTTCAATACCACACAAAAGGGGTGATTTGTATGGTGTCCAATTTTTCGCGTGCACAGATTATGGAAGGACCTGGTTTTTGTAAGTGTTCCATAATCTACTACTGCATAAATAGTAAATGCAGAAAGTAAAGAACACAAGTATTTTGCGTGGAAAACACCTGGCTCAAAAGGTGAAAAAACCACGACCAACTTCCCAGTAGGATTTTCCCAAATTCTTCACTAAAATCACTGAGCCAAAAACTGCATTTACAAAATACTTTTGTAAACCTAGGACTAACTATAATCCCGTTATAGCAAAAAGCCTCTAACTGTCGCAACAACTTCAAGTTCACTATAACTTGAATACTCTGAGTACCTATTACAATTGCCTCTAGATAAATCTGTAAGGTACAATATGAAAATACCTACTACAATTGAACTAGATAAAAGACAACACTTGATGTTGATTCTTCTATCTGGTTCAAGTAGCTTCAGGTTTGCACACTTGAATCACACACGAACTGCTTGCAAAATTGCCTTGCTATTTTGCTCTCAATTCACGTTTAACTTCTGCGCTTGTGCAACACCTGTAATGTGAGAACATCCCACAATTTATAGAGTTAGTAGATGAAGAAATAGCTAGAGTTCTAATGCTACTCTTCCTTGGTGGAAGAGTTTTAGTTGATTTCAACTTCTAACTCTTTCCCTATCTTGGATAGTGTTCTCTTTGATTAAGGAGTCTTTTTCCTTATCAATTATGCAACCTTTTTCATCAAGAGATATCAAATATACCAAGTTAAGCTTATCTCCTTCACATGCATCCCACATGCTCGAATCTGCCCGTTTCTATGCACACAAGGGATGGACCTGGTTCATGCCTGAGCTTCCTTTGTTAATCTTCAAAACAAACCTTTACTTGGGCCAACAAATTCCCCCTTTTTGATGATGACAAACTCTGTGCTTTTTCATAAGCTTAGGCCATGTTTCAACTTAGCTCAACATAACAAACTTAGCTCAACATCAACAGAATGTTAGAAACATTTTTCCTTTTTATCATTTATCATCAAGGACCAGCTACATTAGGTTATAAACATCACTGTTCAAAGTGTAAAGCATGTAAAGTAGAACCTATATTCCCCTTTTTACTTCATCGAAATATTGCATAAAAATGTGAGATAACCAGATTTTAAAGATTACTCATGGCAACTGGGGCTATCCCAAATGCAATGATGGACTAATCATCATTGATCAAGCTAAGAATTTCAACCATCAAAGAAAGAAAACAAACAGTTAGAGCAAAAACCAGCAGATTTCATTGAGAGTTGATTTGATTCTTCCACAATGCATAAAATAAAATAAAAATACTGAAAACACGGGCAAACATCAACAAAGGAAACATCCCAAACTAGGTCACTGGTTGTTCTACACTAGGCTAGGACGCTTAAGGCTGGGAAGAACTAGGTGCTTGGTTTTTGACTTGGAGGAGTTTCAGCATATCTTGAAGAATGCCATCATTCTTTACTTTTTCTCTTGCCAGCTCAGTTCTGAGAGCATCTCTCTCATTCTCCACCTTAACCAACCTCTTCTTCAGCCTTTCAATCTCAACATCCTTAGCCCCACTTTCTTGCACCAAGGCTCTGACCTTGCTATTCACTGGTACCTTTTTGGATGAACCGGGTTGTTCAGGAGCGGCACTGACTTCATAATCGCAAGCGAGCAGAGTATTAACGCCAAAATGATCCTTGCTTGTACTAACCTCCCAATTCTTCATAGGTACATTGAAATGTGCAAGCATATTTGTGAGAATAAATCCATAGGGAATGGTATGAGTTTTGGTGTCATTGATAACTCTATCAAGAAGCTGGATTATAGCTTTTAGACACTTTCTTCAGCAGGTCTGCGAGGGTTTCCTCTATAGATGAACCAGGTTCATCTCCCCAAACAACCATTGCACCTGCGTCTTTGGTTAAACTCACAGGAGTGGGTGAATAATCAGCCACTCTTGTACCATTTCCCCTCACAGTACTCCTAGCAAGGGTATTCAACCACTCTTGTACCATTTTCCCTCACAGTACTCCTAGCACCCTTGCTCTCCTTTTTTTTTCATTTTTACCACCAACTTCTCTAGATTTTGTAGTCTCAACACCTGCTATAAATTCTACCAGTACAAATCTATTCTCCAAATATGCAACAACTTCAGAAATTATCTCAGGAGTAACTTTAGAATCAAAAGATACATGTTCAGTTTCGGAAGAACCATTGTCTTCCCCCTCAGTAGCAGACTTAAAAGAATCTAGGTAGTTTAATACAGTTATGAGTCTTGAACGGAACTGGTTCACTTGTAACGGATAATTCAAAAAGAATTTTTGGCTTACGTAAGACTCTGCTCATGATACAAATATTATTATTTCAAATTATGCAGAGTGTAGAAAACATACCGTGTTATCTTGATGATCCTGGTTCTTCACTAATAATTCTCTCATGTAAGTGTAAATATGCCAAAACATAAAAAAAAAAATCATTAGAGATTAATGAATCATTTTAACACATGGCATAGGAGTATACTATGGAAAGTATGAGACTGAGAAAGATTTAATCTGCTTATACACAATTTACGGACTTACTAACCAAATAATTTTTTTTCAATTTCTTTTCATTTTTTTCATTTAACTTTGAATTGGTCCTTTTAGGTGATCTTAATCACCCCTAATTCCAACTTATTCCTCTCAAAGTGATTTCTACTTAATGCTTTTGTGAATATGTCAGCAATTTGTTTGTCAGTAGCACAAAACTCCACAGTGATTCAAGCCTTTTTCATAGTTGTACCTCAAAAAATGGTGCCTAACATCTATGTGCTTAGTTTTCTTATAATGAACCAGGTTCTTTGTCATACTGATGGCACTAGTGTTATCACAAAATACAGGGATGCAACCAACATCGATTCCAAAGTCCAATAATTGTTGTTCGATCCACAACAATTGAGCACACATGAAGTAGCAGCAACATACTCAGCTTCAGCAGTAGATATGGCCACTGAATTTTGCTTTTTGGTAGCCATGACACAAGAAATGAACTAAGAAAGTGTGCCATACCTGAGGTGCTCTTCCTATCCACAAGGAAACCTAAATAATCAGCATCAACATATCCCACTAGGTTTAAATTACTACCTTTTGGATACCGAAGACAAAGGTCAGTTGCGCCTTTCAAGTATCTCAATATTCTCTTAACATCAGTCAAGTGTGACTCCTTTGGATTTGCATGAAATCGAGCACAGAGACCTATACTAAACATAATGTCAGGTCTGCTAGCACTGCGATATAAAAGAGAACCAATCATTCCCCTATACAACTTCTGATCAACAGATGAACCAGGTTCATCTATATCCAATTTTGTGGCTGTTGCTATATGAGTATAGATTTCTTTTGATTCTTCCATTTTAAACCTTTTTAAGCAACTCTTTCACATATTTTTGCTAATAGATCATAGATCTATTTGAATTTTGTTTAATTTGTAAGCCTAAAAAGAAATTAAGCTCACCCATCATACTCATTTCAATTTCACTCCCCATTAATTTAGCAAATTCCTTACTTAATTTATCAGTAGTTGCTCGAAAGATTATGTCATCAACATATATCTATACTACTAGAAGGTCTTTACCTTTTTCCTTCAAGAATAAAGTGTTATCGATTTTACCTCTCTTGTATCCATGCTCAAGCAGGAATTTTGATAATCTTTCATACCATGCTCTAGGAGCCTGCTTGAGACCATAGAGTGCTTTATCAAGTTTGTACATATAATCCGGACAATCCTTGCTTTCAAACCCTAGAGGTTTCTTGACAATCAATTCTTCTTTTAAATAGCCATTGAGGAAGGCACTCTTGACGTCCATCTAGTGAAGAGTAAATTCCAAGTAAGCAGCAAAGACTATGAGGAGTCTTATTGCTTCCAACATTGCGACTGGAGCAAATGTCTCATCATAGTCTATGCCCTCCACTTGGCTATATCCTTGAACCACTAATCTTTACTTGTTCTTTGTAACAGTTCCATCTTTATCAAGTTTGTTTCTGAAGACCCACTTTGTGCCAATTACTGATCTGTCCTTGGGTTTTGGAACCAGATGCTACACTTGACTCCTTTCAAACTTGTTGAGTTCATCTTGCATTGAATTTACCCAGTCTGCATCCTGCAAAGCCTCAGCAACATTTTTAGGTTCAATAAGATATAAGAAATCATCAAAAGCACAAATATTCTTTAATGAAGATCTAGTTTGAATTCCAGAGGTTGGATCAGTAATTATGTTCTCAATGGGGTGAGAACTTTGGCACTTGTAAGGTTTCATAACCAACTGGTTTCGTCTTGATGGTTCTCCAATGTTTTGCTGCTGGGAAATAGGGTCATGGACAAGTTCCATCAAGGTATGAGATTCAGTTCCTGTTTGTTCAGTTCCCCCTGTCAGATTTCCCTGAATAGAAGAACATGTTCCAACACATGTTCCTTCTTTTGGTGCAGCTTCAGTCTGGGCTGTGATTTCATGTAAACTTCTTACCAGCCCAATTTCTTCATCTTCATCTTCATGTCTCTCAAAACGAATGTTAGTTTCATCAAAAACCACATGTACACTTTCTTTTACACACATAGTTCTTTTGTTGTATACCTTATAAGCTTTACTATGCGAAGAATATCCCAAGAATACTCCCTCATCACATCTGGGATCAAACTTACTTAGGGAGTTTCATTGTTTTGCACAAAGCACTTGTATCCAAATGCGCTAAGATGGGAAGTATTTGATTTTCTCCCTTTAAGTAACTCATAGGGAGTCTTCTCTACAAGAGGTCTAGTCATGCACCTATTGATGATGTAGCATGCAATATTTATAGCTTCTTCAAGAAACTATGAGGCAGTTTACTAGAAAGAAACATAGTCCTAGCCATATCTTCAAGTGTCCTATTCTTTCTTTCAACTACTCCATTTTTTTGTGGAGTCCTAGGAGCAGAAAAATTGTGATCTATGCCATGCACATCACAAAATTCAGCAAACTTAGCATTTTCAAATTTAGTTCCATGATCAGACCTAGTTGATGCAAGTTGATTACCTAGTTGTTTCTGTGTTTTTCTAACAAAATAAGTAAAAATGTCAAATGTTTCATCTTTAGATATTAAAAACAATGTCTAGGTAAACCTAGAGTAATCATCAACAAGCACGATCACATATCTTTTACCACATCTGCTTAATGTTCTCATTGGACCACAGAGATCCATATGGACCAGTTCCATCGTTTTGGTAGTGCTTACCACTTTCTTGCATTTAATAGAGGATCTTACCTGCTTCCCCCTTGCACAAGCCTTACAAACTTTGTCTTTCTTAAACTTGATGTTAGGCAGTCCTATCACCGGGTCCTTGGAGACTAATTTGTTGAGTTAACTCAGACTTGCATGTCCAAGTCTCTTGTGCCACAGGAGAGGATCATTGTCCTACACACTTAAGCATGTGAGTTCATTTTCTGAGAGTGTGGACAGATCTACAGTGTAAATAGTGTTTAATCTTTTTCCCAGCAAAACAATCTTATTAGTGGTAAGATTTATCACAAAATATTTGGTAGAGGTGAATACTACCAAGTTACCTCTGTCACACAGTTGTGATGTACTGATTAGACTGTATTTCAAGCCATCTATCAAGTAAACATTCTCAATAGAGTGAGATTCTATCATACCTACCTTTTCAACCCCATCGATCTCATCTTTCTTTTCATTTCCAAAGGAGACATTTCCTCCCTTGAGGTCCTCAAGTGAAAGCAACTGGTTCTTGCTTCCTGTCATGTGCTTTGAGCAGCCACTATCCATGTACCATATTTGGCTTCTCCCCTTCACTTGGACCTGCAAAAGGAAATCAGGGGTTAGTCTTAGGAACCCAAACTAGTTTGGGTCCCTTTATATAGGCAAAAGGGTGAATTAGATTCTTTTTGGCTCATTTTGGCAGCCTATTTTTCCCGTGAACAAATATTTTATTCTTTTGACTAGACTTTTCTTTTGCAGTACATTCACTTTTGTATTGACCAGTCTTACCACAGTGTGTGCAGATTTTGTTCTCAGGAAGTGTGATGTACTTGCTTTTGGGATCCCACTTAGGTGTAGGGGTCCCGTAGCCAAGTACTCTCTTATTGCTACTATGGTATTCTTGTAGCCATGAAAGTGCATCAGAGGACCTATTCAATTTACAGGTTTTGTCTACCTCGTGTTTGACCTTGGTTAGATCCTCCTTTAGGACTCTTATCTGCTCATCCTTTTTTAACAACTCATCTTTCATTTTTCCTAGGTTTTCTTCTAAAGTGAGTTGTGTGTGATCGGCTTTCATTTTACCTGTTCCTAATTTAGTTTTAGATTTTCAAATCTAAACTCTAGGACAGTGGTGTCAAGTTCAAGAACCTGGTACTTTAACTCGGCATTTGTACTATCACTTTCACTAGCCCTAAGTTCCAAATTTTTGCACTTAGCTTTCAAAATCACACACTCCTTAGAAAATTGTTCCTTTTCATTGTTTAGATCCTCAGATTCATCAATAAAATCCAAGAGTAACTTAGATAGCCTTTCTTTGGACAAAAATTTAATCTTGTCTTTTGAATTATACTTACCTCAGATGCCTCATCAGATTCTCCAATGGCCATAAGTACTTGTTCGTCTCTATCTTCATCCTCTGAGTCCTCATCTTATCTTTGTCCCCAGGCAGAAACCATAAACTTCGTCGACCCTTTGTTCTTCTTGGGATGAACCTGTTTTCTTCCTGTTTCTTCGTTCAGCTCTTTCCCTCTACCATTCAATTTCCCACTGAGGATAATTTTTTATGTGATGATCAGTCTTCCCACACTTGTAGTAGCCCTCGTTGGTCTGTTTTTCAAGAACCCTTGGGTTGTTTTAGCTTGAACCTCATGAGGAACCCTTTCTCCTGATTAGGTACTTCTTGAAGTCCTTTTTGATTATAGCCATTTCAACCTCCTCTAGATCAACACCTTCAGTGATTCTGAGAGCCAGGCTCCTTTCCTTCTTGGGGCATCCATCTTCATGGTTTGCCTTCTAAGTTTATAGGTATTGAAATTTCCAATTAGCTCATCCAACTTAAAAGTGGCAATGTTCTTTGATTCCTGAATAGCGGTGCTTTTGCTTTCCCAAGAAACTGACAGAACCTTTGTCAAAATCTTCTCAACTTTGTCTTCTTCAAGAATAACCCTTGCAAGAGACTTAAGTTCATTTGTCAGTGTGGTGAACCTTGTATACATCTCCTTGATGGTTTCCCCTTCCCTCATGGTGAAATTCTCATATTGTGAATACAGCAGTGTTCCTCTGGACCTCTTCACTTGAGGTGTTCCTTCATGAGCAACTTGCAAAGTGTCCCAAATTTCCTTAGTAGTGGTATAGCTTTGAATTCTTCTGTTCTCGTCAAGACCAAGTCTACACACAAGCCACAGCATTACAATCTGCTCTCGTTTTTGGCACATCTACTCCTTCAGCATTCTTCTTCAGGGTAGCCAAGGGACCATCAGTGACAATGTCCCATAGCTCATAGTCTTCTCCAATGATGTGATGTCTCATCCTGTTTTTCCACCAAGAGTGGTACTGGCCATGAAAGAGTGGAGGTCTAGAAGTGGATTGTCCTTCCCAGTTTCCAGGTGGAGCGCTCATCTTGATCTGTTCCAAAGATGTTTGCCTCTTCAAGAATAACCTGCTCTGATACCAATTGTTGTTTTATACTTCAATACCACACAAGAGGGGGGTGATTTGTGTGGTGTCCAATTTTTCGTGTGCATAGATTACGGAAGGTCCTGGTTCTTCTAACTGTTCCTTAACCTACTATTGCATAAATAGTAAATGCAGAAAGTAAAAAACACTAGTTTTTTACGTGGAAAACACCTGGCTCAAAAGGTGAAAAAACCACGACCTACTTCCCAGTAGGATTTTCCCAATCTCTTCACTAAAGTCACTGAGCCAAAAACTGCATTTACAAAACACTTTTGTAAACCTAGGATTAACTCTAGTCCTGTTGTAGCAAACAACCTCTAACTGTTGAGATAACTTCAAGTTAACTCTAACTTGAATACTCTGAGTACCTATTACAATTGCCTCTAGATAAAGCTGAAAGGTACAATTCGAAAACACCTACTACAATTGAACCAGAATAAAAGACAGACACTTGATGCTGATTCTTCTATCTGGTTCATGTAACTTCAGGCTTGCACACTTGAATCACACACGAACTACTTGCAAAATTGCCTTGTTATTTTGCTCTCAATTCACGTTTAACTTCTGCATTTGTGCAACACCTGTAATGTGAGAACATCCTGCAATTTATAGAGTTAGTAGATGAAGAAATAACTAGAGTTCTAATGCTCCTCTTCCTTGGTGGAAGAGTTCTAGTTGATTTCAACTTTTAACTCCTTCCCTATCTTGGATAGTGTTCTCTTTTATTAAGGAGTCCTTCTCGTTATCAATTATGCAACCTTTTCTATCCAGAGATATCAAATATACCAAGTTAAGCTTATCTCGTTCACATGCATCTCACATGCTCGAATCTGCACGTTTCGATGCACACAAGGGATGGACCTGCAGGGATGAACCTGGTTCATGCCTGAGCTTCCTTTGTCAATCTTCAAAACAAACCTTTACTTGGACTAACATAACTGTATAAGTCAATTAGTGCTCTCTCGAGATGCCATTGCCGTTGTTCCGTATTCCGCTTCTGTTGCTTACAAAGAAATAGTTGGTTGCCTCTTGCTTCACCAAGAAACTGTTTTGGGCCAAGAATAAACGCATACCCGATAGTCGATCATCGAGTATCATGATCACACACATAGTCAGTATCACAACAACTAACTTACAATCTCCATGTTTCTTGTACATAATACGATAGCCAAGTGTACCATTAACATATCTCAAAATCCTTTGAATTGTTTCCAAATGAGGCTTCTTTGGATTTCTTATGTACCGGCCCATCACACCAACATCGTATGAAATATAGGGTCTTGTTAGCATTAGGTAGATCAATCTTCCCACGAATTGTCGATACCTTATTTCATCTTTTAGATCTTTCCCTTCATGAGCACAGATCTTATTGTTTGCTGATGCGGACAATTCTTTCTTCCGTGCGACCAACCTCTAAGCTGGAAGTATAAACTGTCAAGTTTTCCTTTGTTTGCAATTTTGTTTCTTCATAATCTCCTGTTAGAATAAGTTCATCCACATATACTAACACAATAGATAGCTTTTGCCAATAATTTTCACAAAATAATTGGAATTCAAGTGCTACAAAATAACGATCATGAGTAAGAAATTCAGCAATTTTACCACACAACCCCCTTAGCGCTTGCTTTATTTTATAGAGCATTTTTGGAGTTTACACACAAACCCCATGATGATATTGACTTTGAAACCCAATCGGTTGATATATGTAGATCTCTCGATTCAACTCTGCATGCAGAAATGCATTCTTTGCATTCATCTACCACAGATTCCTATCCTTAATAGCTACAAGTTTGCAGTATTAGGACCCAAACAGTTGTAAGATTTGCCATTGGATTAAATGTTTCATTATAGTCCACTCCATATAGTTGGTAAAAACCTCGAGATACAAGGTGAGCTTAGTGTCTTTCAATTGATCCATCTGTATAGTGCTACTTGGTCCTAGAAGGACCTTCCCCAGACTCGGCATCTTTGGCTCCATCGAACAGCTTCACCAGCTCACGCAGTCCCAGCAGCAAATAGGCTCTAGCCAAGTGTCCTCCTTCGTTTCCTTCAGCATTCTGGCAGTTTTTAATCCTCTGGATGAACTTCTTTTCCAACTCTACTAAACTCCGCTCAAAATACCCCAGTCGCTTGTTGGCGCTGACAGCCATATCATTCCATTCTTCAATCAGCTTTTGATGGGCTTCTTGAATTTCCTAGTGCGCACTTTCGCATTCTCGAATCCTCTTGCGCAATTGATTGTACTTAACTTGTACTTCAGCCTTTTCGTCGATGACCCTGTGACCTTGAACAGACCCGGGTTGTCCTAACCCACTATGTTCGTCCTCGAATCAACTTGGATAGTATGGAGTATAACCAGCATGGTACCTGTCTGGTTCTATGGAATCCTTTCCCAGGATGATTTTGCAGTGCCACATATGCTGAGCTTGGCACTTGTATGGACTATCGTCATCTTGAAAGTCGGCCCTGAAGTGACTCATTTTGTCAACCCTTGGTATAACCTGCTTTCTTCCTGCCTGCCCCATGAGTCGGAGAGGTACATAAGGATAAGTTCCTCTCAGACCGATGAGTATAAGAAACGGTGCATCCCGAGATCGGACAATGAACTCTTCAGTAGGAAATCATTCGAACATCCACTGCACTTGGTCCTCTTTCAGATTTTCAAACAACTCTACCCACCTTTTAGCATCTTCTGACTGGGCAAACATGTTAGGCCTATAGTTCATTCGCCTTGGCCGATGGAAGGTGATATGATCATCCCAGTCTCTGCGCAGAATCTCTTGCCAATATTCACCCCTTTGGAGGTGCTCCATGAGCCAGAGTTGGAGTAGTAAGTTACAACCCTCAAAGTGTTTGGCCCCTCGTAGACAGTTTTCCAGGGCTCGGTATATCTCAGCAACAATCATAGGTACTATACTAAAAGGCTGCCCGCCAATTCCCTCCATTAAGGTCTTGGTGACCATAGCCAGTTTGGTATGGATCCTAGCCTTCTTCATAGGAAATACTATCATCCCCAAAAAGCAGAACATAAAGACGAAGACTCTTTTGTGGATATGCCCCATTGATGTGAGGGCGAATTCATCTGGGTAAGTTCGGTAAGACTTGCTATGACTGTATCTTTCGTACAGATAGTCGAAAGGAATGTAGGAATCCTTCAAACAGGTTAGGTCTGTGTTCTTCTTTAGTCCCATCATTTTGAGAAAACCCCTACCCTTGCGATTTTCTGGCATAAGCAAACTCGGAGTTTTCCAGGGGATACCAGCTAGACCTCCTATTTCCTCCAGCAATGGTGTCATTTCAAGGTCCCCGAAGCGGAACACCGATCTATCGCCATCCCAGAATAAAGTTGTAGCCTCTATGATTTTGTTGCGGGGTTGGATTTCCAGAAGAGAAGGAGCTTTTCTTTCTGCTTTAAATGTAATAAGGCCAATGGCCATTAGTGATTTTTTTATTTTCCGCAATTTTAGTGTCGTTTTGGGATTCGTCTTATTTTTATCAATAAAATGAGGCATTTAGCATTATAAGTTCTCCAAATTAACTTGTCGCTAGGCCTACCTCGGGCACAACGAGGCTCCCAGATTAGCACACGATTTATATTCTTGCACTATATATTGCAATGTTTTTCTCCTCACGGTCCACACTAACTTGTTACCTTTTTTTTTACTTTTCGTTTTATTCCCCCTTCCCCAAACGTTAGTTCGTGCACTCTGGCATCGTCATCATATTCCACAAGATCCAAGGGTCCTCCACCTCCTCCTCCTCCGAGTCCTATCAGAAACAAGAACAAGGGAAAAATGGAAGATTTGAGCAACATCAGAAAGGAGAGTTCAGTTGAAATGGTAGAAACTTCTCAGGGTATTCAGGATTCCAAGGAAAGTGCTTCCCAGCTCGAACAGAAGTTATAGAAATTTCAGGAAGAACTGACCAAGTTCGGAACATGGCAAGCTTGTCATTTTCCCTCACTACCCCAGATGTCAACTTCCCCAACACTCAAAATCCCACACCTCCTCAAAACATCCCGAAACCACAAAACCAATCCACTCCCCATCACCACTACAACACATGCCACACTTCAAGCAACACCCCACTGCTCATCCCTGAACCACTAAACTCCACAAATAATCATCACCACAACACCCCCATCTATGTGGAAACCATACCACACCCCATTCAGCCCGCCTCGAGCACACCTGAGTCTAATGACAAAGACTCTCTTATCAAGAATCTGGCCGCAGAACTTAAGAAGCTGACTAGCCGAGTTCAGGGTGTTGAAGGAAGCAAGGGGATCGAGGGACTGAATTACGAAGACCTTTGCATTCAACCAGATGTCGAACTGCCCGAGGGGTACAAACCTCCCAAGTTCGAGATGTTCGATGGCACCGGAGATCCCAGAGTTCACTTATGGACATACTGCGACAAACTAGTCGGAGTAGGAAAGGATGAAAAGGTTCGCATGAAGCTCTTTATGAGGAGTCTGAAAGGGGATGCTCTATCTTGGTACATTAGCCAAGACCCGAACAAGTGGTCCAATTGGGTAAGTATGGCGTCTGATTTCATGGACAGGTTCAGATTCAACACGGAGAATGCACCAGATGTGTTCTACATCCAGAACTTGAAAAAGAAACCCACGGAGACATTCCGCGAGTATGCTACTCGTTGGAGATCAGAAGCCGCAAAGGTCAGGCCGGCTTTAGAAGAAGAATAAATGAACAGGTTTTTCGTCCGGGCTCAAGACCCACAGTACTACAAAAGGTTGATGTTGATTGAAGGCCAAAAATTTTCCGACATCATCAAGCTAGGGGAGAGGATCGAGGAAGGTATCAAAAGTGGTATGGTCACTAACTTTGAAGCATTACAGGCTACCAACAAGGCTCTACAGTCTGGTGGCACATCCAAGAAAAGGGATGTGGGTGCCGTGATGGTTGCACAGAGAACAAAATCCCCAATAAAATACCAAACCTACCCAATACCCCCTTCTACATATCAACCTACCTCAAATTACCAAGCACTTTTGCCCTCTTACCAAGCTCCACCACCTACTTACCAATCATCTCCACCTCCCGCATATCAGCCTACTTCACCCAAATACTCCCAACCTGCACACGTCTACCAAGCCTACAACACCCAACAAGCTCACTATCAATCACCTCGCCAAAATTTCCCCAGACCCCGACCAAACTTCGACCGCAGACCTCCCAAACAATACACCGCCATTGCCGAACCAATCGACCAGCTGTATGAAAGGCTTAAAGCTGCTGGTTACGTCACCCCTATCCCTGCCATAACCCCAGAAAATCCTTCCCAATGGATCAACCCAAACAAAACCTGTGCATACCATTCCGGCATGAAGGGGCATACCATTGACGAGTGCCGCTCTCTGAAGGATAAGATCCAGGCTCTGATTGACAACAAGATCATCGTGGCAAAGGAGCCTGCACCGAATGTCCGCAACAACCCTCTACCAGACCACAAGGGTGGAGGTGTTCACATGATTGAGATAGAAGATGATTGGGACCCCAAAGGATCGATCAGATTGATCGCTGAAGGTGACAAGCCAAAGAAACCAACAGTCACACTTAATCCGATTGTAGTCCAGATCCAGCCTTCTGGAGACGCTGAAGTGAACATGTCCATACCACTCGAGTTCGAAGCACCTTCTTCTGCAAAGACGCCAGGACCAATTGAGGTCAAGTTTGGGTCCCCAAAGGCACCTACGCCATTTGAAGTTGTTGTGTTACCTTCCAAAGCAAGGGTACCCATCCCAGTGGCAATGACAGCCATAGCACCATTCCATACGAAGGCCATCCCTTGGGATTACACAGCCGAGGCAAGGAGAAAAGGAAAAGCCAAAACCGGAGAAGCAGTTGCGGCGCAGGGTATGACAAGAACCGGCAGGGTCTATACTCCGGAACATTTAGCTGAATCAAGTAAGCAGGCCTCTGGACGGCCTACCGAAACTGGGCCCG
Organism: Nicotiana attenuata; assembly: GCF_001879085.1. NCBI lineage: Eukaryota > Viridiplantae > Streptophyta > Magnoliopsida > Solanales > Solanaceae > Nicotiana > Nicotiana attenuata. The sequence goes on from NW_017674459.1 coordinate 16,570, forward strand.
ATGATCTCTGGAGGAAGATACAAGCAAAGGAGTACTCAGTCATTGATCAACTGAATAAAACACCGGCACAGATCTCCATCCTAGCTCTGCTGCAAAGCTCCGATGCACATAAGAATGCCTTGTTGAAGATACTGAGTGAGGCACATCTACCCAGCAACATAACTGGAGGAGAAATGGCAAACATGGTAGGGCAAGTATTGGAGAGTCACAAAATCACTTTCCACGAAGATGAGCTGCCACCGGAAGGGCTAAGCCACAACAAAGCATTGCACACCACTGTGCAGTGCGAGGATTACTTCATCACCAGAATTCTGATTGACGGAGGGTCCAGCCTCAACATTTGTCCCTTGGTGACTCTCAGAACATTGGGAAAGAGCCTACATGAGATCAAGGATGGAGCCATCAATGTCAAAGCTTTCGATGGTTCCCAAAGGTCAACTATTGGGGAAATCAGTTTGTGTTTGCAAATGGGACCGACTTGGTTCGACGTTGACTTTCAAGTGATAGACATCCCAACATCTTACAACTTGCTATTGGGACGACCATGAATTCATGCCGCTGGAGCTGTAGCATCAACCCTGCATCAGGCAGTGAAGTTTGAGTGGAATCACCATGAGATGATTATTCATGGCGACGGTAGCAATCCTATATACAGCCGTCAGACCATCCCAGCAATCAGAGGAAGAAGAAAGATAGGCGGAGAAACCTACCACCACATTGAGCGAGTCAACACCGTCGACAAAGACAAATGGTGGGACAACAAAATTCAAAGAATACTGAATTGGAGCGGGTATGAACCTAGAAAAGGACTTGGCAAAAACCTCCAAGGAATCGCTAAGCCTATTAAGCTCAAGAAGCATGGTACCACCTTCGGGTTGGGGTATGAGTATACCTGGGAAGAACTCAAGGACTGGTCGCCACCATAGCGTGGCCCTTATCCATTGAAGCAACCGATACCCCGTCTGGAGCAGACTTTTCAACCAGCCGAAGTCATTTATGGGTCGGAAGAAGAGGAAACATTAGCAGCAATGAGGAACTTGTTCCTGGAGGATGATAATAGGGACTGTTGTGTCATTTTCGAGGAGGAGGGGGAGGAAGGCCATTCCATACAAGCCGTGAGCCGAGGAGCACGCCACAACATTGGTCCATCAGAACCACCCGGGCCCGGAAAGCTTCGGGGTAGCAAGGCTGAACAAAGCACCATGCATCATCTTTATTTTTCGCTAGCTGACTTTCTTTCCACATCTTAATTTCGAAATAAGAGATCCAATGTTCAAAACAATTACGAAATTTATCAAAGCATTTCAGTTTCATATAAATCTTGCTCTTATTACTTTTTATCATTTATATTATTTTACACAGCATTACTATTACTTATCTTGATGAACCGACGATTGTGACATGCAACGAGACAACACGACAAGCGGACACAGATTCAGAGGAAGATGATATACCGGAAGAAATTGTTAAAGAAGTTGAGAATTTTGTGAATAGGCCTAAGTCCAACCTGGACGAGACGAAGATCGTCAATCTAGGAGATGCAGAGAACATCAAAGAAACACGGGTCAGCGTTCATTTGTCACCATCTGAGAAGGAAGAGTATACAAAATTTCTAAAGGAATATGAGGACATATTCGCCTGGTCGTATGATGATATGACCGGTCTCAGTACATCTATTGTAGCTCACAAACTGCCGACCGATCCGACATGTCTACCGGTAAAACAGAAGCTCAGAAAGTTCAAACCCGACATGAGTTTGAAAATCAAGGAAGAAGTCACCAAGCAAGTCAAAGCCAAGGTTCTCAGGGTAGTAGAGTATCCAACATGGTTAGCCAACATCGTGCCAGTACCGAAGAAGGACGGGAAGGTTAGAGTCTGTGTCGACTACCGGGACCTCAACCGGGCCAGTCCAAAAGATGACTTCCCCTTGCCAAACATACACATTCTAATTGACAACTGCGCCAAGCATGAACTGCAGTCGTTTGTTGATTTTTTTGATGGGTATCATCAGATATGGATGGATGAGGAAGATGCGGAGAAAACGGCTTTCATTACACCGTGGGGGATGTATTGTTACAAGATGATGCCGTTTGGGTTAAAGAATGCTGGGGCCACCTACATGAGGGCCATGACTACTATTTTCCATGACATGATATGCAAAGAGATCGAGGTGTATGTAGACGACATCATCATCAAATCCAGGAGAGCCGCTGACCACATGGAAGATCTGAGAAAGTTCTTCAAGATACTGAGAAGGTACAATCTGAAGTTGAATCTCGCCAAGTGTGCATTCGGGGTTCCTGTTGGAAAGCTACTGGGGTTCATCGTATGTCGCCAAGGAATAGAACTGGATCCGTAAAAAGTCAAAGCCATCCAAGAATTGCCAGCACCAAAGAACAAGAAAGAGGTTATGAGTTTCTTGGGGAGACTTAACTACATCAGCCGGTTCATAGCTCAGTCCACTGTCATTTGTGAACCAATCTTTAAGATGTTGAAGAAGGACGCCGCTACCAAATAGACTGATGATTGTCAGAAAGCATTCGACAGAATCAAGGAATACCTGTCAACGCTGCCAGTTTTTGTCCCGCCCGAACCACGTAGACCCCTATTGCTCTACCTTGCAATATTGGATGGAGCGTTTGGTTGTGTTCTGGGGCAACATGACGAAACGGGGAGAAAGGAGCAGGCCATCTACTACCTTAGCAAGAAGTTCACCCCGTACGAGGCCCGGTATTCTCTGTTAGAACGCACCTGTTATGCTCTGACATGGGTAGCTCAGAAACTGAGGCACTATTTCTGTGCCTATACTACTTATCTCATATCAAGAATGGATCCGCTGAAGCACATCTTTCAAAAGCCCATGCCCACTGGCAAGCTGGCCAAGTGGCGGATCCTGTTGAGTGAATTTGACATTGTCTATGTGACTCAGAAAGCAATCAAGGGACAGGCACTGGCAGATCATCTTGCTGAAAATCCCGTGGACGGAGAATACGAACCCCTAAAAATGTATTTTCCGGATGAAGAGGTATCATTCATAGGAGAAGACATTACGGAGTCCTATGATGGTTGGAGGATGTTTTCGACGGAGCAGCAAATTTCAAAGGAGTTGGCACAGGAGCAGTCCTAGTATCAGAAACTGGCCAGCATTATCCGGTATCCGCCAAGCTCAGGTTCCCCTGCACTAACAATATGGCCGAGTACGAAGCCTACATCTTAGGGCTCACGATGGCCATGGACATGAACATCCAAGAGTTGCTAGTGATTGGAGATTCGGATTTGCTTATACATCAGGTCCGAGAAGAATGGGCAACCAAGAATTCCAAGATACTCCCCTATCTGCATCATGTACAGGAGTTGAGGAAGAGGTTCACAAAGACAGAATTCCGGCATGTTCCCAGAGTCTAGAATTAGTTCGCCGGCGCACTGGCCACCCTATCATCTATGATTCAGCATCCAGATAAGAACTTCATAGACCCTATTCCAGTAAAGATTCATGATCAGCCAGCTTAGTGTGCTCATGTCGAGGAAGAAGCAAACGGAAAGCCTTGGTTTCACGACATCAAGGAATATTTAGCCAAAGGAGAATATCCAGAGCTTGCAAACGCTACTCAAAAGCGCACACTGCGAAGATTGTACAACAATTTCTTCCATAGTGGGGGAATCCTGTATAGAGGGAATCCAGATTTGGGGTTGTTAAGGTGTGTCGAAGCAGAGGAAGCATCCAGGCTATTGGAGGAAATTCATGCAGGGACTAACGGTCCACATATGAACGGCTTTGTCTTAGCCAAGAAAATACTCCGAGTAGGTTATTTTTGGATGACTATGGAGACGGACTGCATCCAGTATGTCCGAAAGTGCCATCACTGTCAGATACATGCAGACATGATAAAAGTGCCTCCAAATGAGCTTAATGCAACAAGCTCGCCATGGCCGTTCGCCGCTTGGGGAATGGATGTTATCGGACCAATTGAACCTGCCGCATCAAACGGGCACAGGTTTATCCTAGTAGCAATTGATTATTTCACCAAATGGGTTGAAGCAGCATCTTACAGAGCAGTGACCAAGAAAGTCGTGGCAGACTTTGTCCGTGACCGTATTATTTATCGATTCAGGATCCTAGAATCAGTCATTACTGACAACGGTTCCAACCTCAACAGTGATTTGATGAAAGCCATGTGCGAAACCTTCAAGATCAAACACAAGAATTCCACAGCCTACAGGCCTCAGATGAACGGAGCTGTAGAAGCCGCCAAGAAGAACATCAAGAAGATATTGAGAAAGATGGTAGAAAAGCATAAGCAGTGGCATGAGAAGCTGTCATTTGCTTTGTTAGGGTATCGCACCACAGTCCGCACATCGACTGGTGCAACTCCCTATATGCCGGTTTATGGTACGGAAGCGGTCATCCCCGCCGAGGTAGAAATTCCATCCCTAAGAATTATACAGGAAGCAGACATCGACGATGCAGAATGGGTAAAGAGTCGTTACGAACAGTTAGCTCTCATAGATGGAAAGAGAATGAACGCGGTTTGCCATGGTCAACTTTACCAGAAAAGAATGACCAGAGCCTTCAACAAGAGAGTCAGACTAAGACGGTTTACACCAGGGCAGCTGGTGTTGAAGAAGATTTTTCCACATCAAGATGAAGCCAAAGGGAAGTTCTCCCCTAACTGGCAAGGTCCATACATGGTTCATCGGGTTCTGACAGGAGGAGCCCTCATACTTGCAGAAATGGACGGAGAAGTTTGGCCAAAACCAATAAATTCAGATGCAGTCAAGCGTTACTATGTGTAACCATTTATGATATCATTATGTAATTTGAACTACGTCTGACCTGATTCCCGTTTAAGAGGGGATACGTAGGCAGCCTTATGGGTTCGGTCACAATTCAATAAAATTTTCATCACCCCCGATATTGGAAACTGGGGCAGAATTTTGAGGAGGACCCTCAAAATTCCGAAGTTGGTTTTCAGCCATTTTCCGCACGCAGCCGTTAGAGGAACCAGCCCAGTAAACTGGGGCAGAATTTTGAGGAGGACCCTCAAAATTCCGGAGCGAGAGAGGTTGCAATGTCTTGAACCGCGTCGTAGTCATCGGTTCATCTAACGATACACAATGCCGAGCAGGACAAGCGAAGTCCACGGGGAATACGAACTAACCTCCCCCCTCTACAAAACTCACGATTTTTCTTTGGATGCAGGTACCCAAGTCACAAATGAACCTTCACACCTACTCACAATTGCTATCCATACATGATATCCCCAGCAGCCACAATATCGCGATCAGCTATCAGCTAAGAGATTTTACTACCATTCGTCTTTTACTTTCTGCGTTGCATAAGGCTACTATTCTGCCTTCCGAGACTAAGCTCTGTCTCCATCTGCATTTTCTGCATTGCATAAGGCTACTATTCTGCCTTTCGAGGTTAAGCTCTACCTCAGTCTGCATTTTGCATTTCATAAGGCTACTAGTTCTGCCTTCCAACTTGCGATANATGTAGGGACTTGCGGTCCACATATGAACGACTTTGTCTTATCCAAGAAAATACTCCGAGTAGGTTAGTTTTTGGATGACTATGGAGACGGACTGCATCCAGTATGTCCGAAAGTGCCATCGCTGTCAGATACATGCAGACATGATAAAGGTGCCTCCAAATGAGCTTACTGCAACGAGATCGCCATGGCCGTTCGCCGCTTGGGGAATGGATGTTATCGGACCAATTGAACCTGCCATCAAACGGGCACATGTTTATCCTAGTAGCAATGGATTATTTCACCAAATGGGTTGAACCAGCATCTTACAAAGCAGTGACCAAGAATGTCGTGGCAGACTTTGTCCGCGACCGTATCATTTGTCGATTCGGCATCCCAGAGTCAATCATTACCGATAATGGTTCCAATCTCAACAGTGACCTGATGAAAGCAATATGTGAAACATTCAAGACCAAACACAAGAATTCCACAGCTTACAGACCGCAGATGAATGGAGCTATAGAAGCCGCCAACAAGAATATCAAGAAGATACTAAGGAAAATGATAGAGAAGCATAAGCAGTGGCATGAGAAGTTATCATTTGCTTTTTTGGGGTACCGTACCACAGTTCGCACATCGACCGGGGCAACTACCTATATGCTGGTTTATGGTACAGAGGCGGTCATTCCCGCCGAGGTAGAAATTCCTTCCCTGAGGATCATACAGGAAGTAGAACTCGACGACGTAGAATGGGTAAAAAGTCGCTACGAGCAGTTAGCCCTCATATATGGAAAAAGAATGAACGCAGTTTGTCATGGTCAACTTTATCAGAACAGAATGTCCAGAGCCTTCAACAAAAGAGTCAAGCCAAGACAATTCACACCAGGACAGCTGGTATTAAAGAAGATTTTTCCACATCAAGATGAGGCCAAAGGGAAATTCTCTCCCAACTGGCAGGGTCCGTACACGGTTCACCGGGTTCTAACAGGGGGAGCCCTCATACTCGCAGAAATGGACGGAGAAGTTTGGCCAAAACCAATCAATTCAGATGCAGTCAAGCGATACTATGTGTAACCATTTATGATATCATTATGTAATTTGAACTACGTCTGACCTGATTCCCGTTTAAGAGGGGATACGTAAGCAGCCTAATGGGTTCGGTCACAATTCAATAAAATTTTCATCACCCCCGATATTGGAAACTGGGGCAAAATTTTGAGGAGGACCCTCAAAATTCCGAAGTTGGTTTACAGCCATTTATCGCACGCAGCCGTTAGAGGCACCAGCCCAGTAAACTGGGGCAGAATTTTGAGGAGGACCCTCAAAATTTCGGAGCGAGAGAGGTTGCAATGTCTTGAACCGTGTCGTAGTCGTCGGTTCATCTAAAGAAAACTATTTTCAATTATGTATTTACGTTACATTTTTTACTAAGTCATGCATGACTATTATCAAATTGCTTTGTTTAGCAACGCTACCCGAACGATACACAACGCCAAGCAGGACAAGCAAAGTCCACGGGGAATACGAACTAACCTCCCCCCTCTACATAACTCACGATTTTTCTTTGGATGCAGGTACCCAAGTCACAAATCAACCTTAACACCTACTCACAATTGCTATCCATACATGATATCCCCAGCAGCCACAATATCGCGATCAGCTATCAGCTAAGAGATTTTACTAGCGTTCGTCTTTTATTTTCTGCATTGCATAAGGCTACTATTCTGCCTTCCGAAACTAAGCTCTGTCTCCACCTGCATTTTCTGCATTGCATAAGGCTACTATTCTGCCTTCCGAGACTAAGCTCTGTCTCCATCTGCATTTTCTGCATTGCATAAGGTACTATTCCGCCTTCCGAGACTAAGCTCTGTCTCCATCTGCATTCTCTACATTGCATAAGGCTACTATTCTGCCTTCCGAGAGTAAGCTCTATCTCCATCTGCATTTTCTTGCATTGCATAAGGCTACAATTCTGCCTTCCGAGGTTAAACTCTGTCTCCATCTGCGTGGCTGAAATATCGCCACCTTTATTTAAATTCCGCATCGGCTGAAATATCGCCACTTCATTTAAATTTCGCATCGGCTGAAATATCGCCACTTCGTCC
>NW_017674459.1:25678-95766 GCF_001879085.1 Nicotiana attenuata
GTTAAAGAATGCTGGGGCCACCTACATGAGGGCCATGACTACTATTTTCCATGACATGATACACAAAGAGATCGAGGTATATGTAGACGACGTCATCATCAAATCCAAGAGAGCCGCTGACCACATGGAAGATCTGAGAAAGTTCTTCAACAGACTGAGAAGGTACAATCTGAAGTTGAATCCCGCCAAGTGTGCTTTCGGGGTTCCTGTTAGAAAGCTACTGGGGTTCATCGTAAGTCGTCGAGGAATAGAACTGGATCCGTCAAAGGTCAAAGCCATCCAAGAATTGCCACCACTAAAGACCAAGAAAGAGGTTATGTGTTTCTTGGGGAGACTTAACTACATCAGCCGGTTGATAGCTCAGTCCACTGTCATTTGTGAACCAATCTTTAAGATGTTGAAGAAGGATGCCGCTACCAAATGGACTGATGATTGTCAGAAAGCCTTCGACAGAATCAAGGAATACCTGTCAACGCCGCCAGTTTTGGTCCCGCCCGAACCAGGTAGACCCCTATTGCTCTACCTTGCGGTATTGGATGGAGCGTTCGGTTGTGTTCTGGGGCAACATGACGAAACGGGGAGAAAGAAGCAGGCCATCTACTACCTTAGCAAGAAGTTCACCCCGTACGAGGCCCGGTATTCTCTATTAGAACGCACCTGTTGTGCTCTGACTTGGGTAGCTCAAAAACTGAGGCACTATTTCTGAGCCTATACTACTTATCTCATATCAAGAATGGATTCGCTGAAGTACATCTTTCAAAAGCCCATGCCCACTGGCAAGCTGGCCAAGTGGCAGATCCTATTGAGTGAATTTGAGATTGTCTCTGTGACTCAGAAAGTAATCAAGGGACAGGCCTTGGCGGATCATCTTGCTGAAAATCCCATGGACGGAGAATACGAACCCCTAAAAACGTATTTTCCTGATGAGGAGGTATCCTTCATAGGAGAAGACATTGCAGAATCCTATGATGGTTGGAGAATGTTTTTTGATGGAGCAGCAAACTTCAAAGTAGTTGGCATAGGAGCAGTCCTAGTATCGACAACCGGCCAACATTATCCGGTATCCGCCAAGCTTAGGTTCCCATGCACCAACAATATGGCCGAGTACGAAGCTTGCATCTTAGGGCTCAAGATGGCCATTGACATGAACATCCAAGAGTTGCTAGTGATTGGAGATTCGGATTTGCTTATACATCAGGTCCGAGAAGAATGGGCAACCAAGAACTCCAAGATACTCCCATACCTGCATCATGTAGAGGAGTTGAGGAAGAGGTTCACAAAGACAGAATTCCGGCATGTTCCCAGAGTCCAGAATGAGTTCGTCGACGCACTGGCCACCCTATCATCTATGAATCAGCATCCAGATAAGAAATTCATTGACCCTATTCCCGTAAAGATTCATGATCATCCAGCTTACTATGCTCATGTCGAGGAAGAAGCGGGTGGAAAACCTTGGTTTCATGATATCAAGGGATATTTGGCAATAGGAGAATATCCAGAACTTGCAAACGTTACTCAGAAGCGCACACTTCGAAGGTTATCCAATTACTTTTTTCACAGTGGCGGAATCCTGTATAGAAGGACTCCAGATTTGGGGTTGTTTAGGTGTGTCGAAGCAAAGGAAGCATCCAGGCTATTGGAGGAAATTCATGCAGGGACTTGCGGTCCACATATGGGGCTTTGTCTTAGCCAAGAAAATACTCCGAGCAGGTTATTTTTGGATGACTATGGAGACGGACAGCATCCAGTATATCTAAAAGTGCCATCACTGTCAGATACATGCAGACATGATAAAGGTGCCTCCAAATGAGCTTACTGTAACGAGCTCGCCATGGCCGTTCACCGCTTGGGGAATGGATGTTATCGGACCACTTGAACCTGCCGCATCAAACGGGCACATGTTTATCCTAGTAGCAATTGATTATTTCACCAATGGGTTGAAGCAACATCTTACAAAGCAGTGACGAAGAAAGTCGTGGCAGACTTTGTCCGCGACCATATCATTTGTCGATTCGGCATCCCAGAGTCAATCATTACCGATAATGGTTCCAATCTCAACAGTGACCTGATGAAAGCAATGTGTGAAACATTCAAGATCAAACACAAGAATTCCACAGCTTACAGACCGCAGATGAATTGAGCTGTAGAAGCCGCCAACAAGAATATAAAGAAGATACTAAGGAAAATGATAGAGAAGCATAAGCAGTGGCATGAGAAGTTATCATTTGCTTTGTTGGGGTACCATACCACAGTTCGCACGTCGACCGGGGCAACTCCCTATATATTGGTTTATGGTACAGAGGCGGTCATTCCTGCCGAGGTAGAAATTCCTTCCCTGAGGATCATACAGGAAGCAGAACTCGACGACGCAGAATGGGTAAAGAGTCGCTACGAGCAGTTAGCCCTCATAGATGGAAAAAGAATGAACGTAGTTTGTCATGGTCAACTTTATCAGAACAGAATGTCCTGAGCCTTCAACAAAAGAGTCAAGCCAAGACAATTCACACCAGGACAGCTGGTATTAAAGAAGATTCTTCCACATCAAGATAAGACAAAAGGGAAATTCTCTCCCAACTGGCAGGGTCCGTACATGGTTCACCGGGTTCTAATAGGAGGAGCCCTCATACTCGCAGAAATGGACGAAGAAGTTTGGCCAAAACCAATCAACTCAGATGCAGTCAAGCGATACTATATGTAATCATTTATGATATCATTATGTAATTCGAACTACGTCTGACCTGATTCCCGTTTAAGAGGGGATACGTAGGCAGCCTTATGGGTTCGGTCACAATTCAATAAAATTTTCATCACCCCCGATATTGGATACTGGGGCAGTATTTTGAGGAGGACCCTCAAAATTCCGAAGTTGGTTTTCAGCCATTTATCGCACGCAGCCGTTAGAGGCACCAGCCCAGTAAATTGGGGCAGAATTTTGAGGAGGACCCTCAAAATTCCGGAGCGAGAGAGGTTGCAATGTCTTGAACCGCGTCGTAGTCGTCGGTTCATCTAAAAAAAACTATTTTCAATTATGTATTTACGTTAAATTTTTTACTAAGTCATGCATGACTATTATCAAATTGCTTTGTTTAGCAACGCTACCCCAATGATGCACAACGCTAAGCAGGACAAGCGAAGTCCACGGGGAACACGAACTAACCTATCCCCTTTACAAACTCACGACATTTCTTTGGATGCATGCACCCAAGTCACAAAATCATCGAATATATTATACAATCATGCTGTTCAGGAAGACAATTCTCAGAACTGTCACACCTATTCACAGTCGCTATCCGCATACAATATCCCCAGTAGCCACAATATCGCGATTAGCTATCAACTAAGAGATTTTACTACCATTCGTCTTTTATTTTCTGCATTGCATGAGGCTACTATTCTGCCTTCCGAGGTTACGCTCTACCTCCACCTGCATTTTTTGCATTGCGTAAGGTTACTATTCTGCCTTCCGAGACTAAGCTCTATCTCCATCTGCATTCTCTACATTGCATAAGGCTACTATTCTGCCTTCCGAGGTTAAGCTCTACCTCCACCTGCATTTTCTGCATTGCATAAGGCTATTATTCTGCCTTCCGAGACTAAGCTCTGTCTCCATCTGCATTCTCTGCATTGCATAAGGCTACTATTCGGCCATCCGAGGTTAAGCTCTACCTCCACCTGCATTTTCTGCATTGCATAAGGCTACTATTCTGCCTTCCGAGACTAAGCTCTGTCTCCATCTGCATTTATCTTGCATTGCATAAGGCTACCGTTCTGCCTTCCGAGGTTAAGCTCTACCTCCATCCGCGTCGCTGAAATATCGCCACCTTTATTTAAATTCCGCATCGACTGAAATAACGCCACTTCATTTAAATTTCGCATCGGCTGAAATATCGCCACTTCGACCTGCATCGGCTGAAAGATCTCCATTTGTATTTACATTCTGCATCGGCTGAAATATCGCCACTTCATTTAAATTTCTCATCGGCTGAAATATCGCCACTTTGTCCTGCATCGGCTGAAAGATTGCCATTTGTATTTACATTCCGCATCGGCTAAAATATCGCCACTTCATTTAAATTTTGCACGGCTGAAATATCGCCACTTCATTTAAGTCTTACATTGGCTGAAAGATCGCCAAATCCTGCATTTCATGGGCTGAAAGATCACCAAACTGTCCAAAGGCGTCATTGTTTGGAGGCACCATTTTCATAGCCCGAGAACGCGATGCCATGGCCTGAGGACCCCATTTATCTTTCGCATATCATTATTCAAAGGCATCATAGTTCGGAGGCATCATTCTCATAGCCCGAGAACATCATTTCATAGCCTGCGAATCCTTTATTATACGCTTCATGGCCCAGGACGTCATGGTCTGAGGACGTCATCCTAACCGTCCAAAAACAACATTCATGGTCCAACGGGAGCTTGCATCACGTTTAATTTTATGCACAATATATGTTCGTACTGCTCATTTGCAGGTAAACCGGCTAGCAACGGCCGTCTCAGTAGGAGCGATCCCGCTCCAGTTCCCGCAGCCTATTAGATTCTGACCATCTTTCCCGACCTGAACATCGCGTCCGTTTTTCGAAAATCTCCATTGACATGTTCCGCCGACGGATCCTGAACTACATATAGACTGATTCCTGTAAGACCAGGGATATGTAGGCAGCTCAGGAATCAGAGCTCGGTCAAAACTCTTCAACTTGTTTCGTTCGGTCAAATTGGCCATCATATCTTTACCCGACAACTCTTTCATCCTTCCCGGGTAAAGAGGGGCAGCTGTTGATACCCAATTTTTCCCTATATAATTTTTATATACAAAAATACTCTCAAATAGCATATATATGCATATATAAGCATATCTAAGTGTTTTGGCATTTTTCCTAATTTTTAATGATTTTTAAAATCAGTTTATTGTCCATTTTAGCAGTACAAAAATCAATAATTATTCCTCAAATTATCATTTTGGTGACTAATTTATTTTATCCTCATATTTATACCAAAATATAGCTAAGGTAATTTTTGCACATTTATTACAAATTTATTGAGTATTTTAAAATTAAATTGCAATTCTAGCCTATTTTAAGATTAATTGCGTTTATAATTATAAATTTTGATTCCAGTATTTTTAATTTAATATTTACGTATTAGTAATTAATTTAGTACTTTTGATTTGTTTCCAGAAATTGTTTTACTACTTTTATAAAATAAAAAAGGGAAAAATGCTATTTAAATAATAGCCCTAATCATTTCAATTTTAGCCTAAATTAGCCCCCAATTAAACCCAATTTAAAACCCCATTACCCGGCCCAAATCCTAAGTTCACCTGACCCACGACCCACTCAACGGCTCACACTCATTTCTTTCCTTTTTAATTGATCAACCCCACCAACCCTAACTCGTTTTTCAATTATCCGCCGCCCCTAATACCCTCCTCTCTCTCAAATACTCTCGAACCTTCTCTAACCCTAGCCACCTCCGCCCTAAAATCCACCGGAATCGATGGCGTTCCAAGCCATGGATGACTTGTGCTCACCCTTTCTCACCATTAGACCTAAGCTGTTCGATGATTTGAAGCCCGCCTATGATGGTTCTCTTCAAGACCTTCTCAGATTTGTAGATCTATGGCTTCTCCGGCCATTACTCCGTCGTATTCAGGCAATATGAGTCTTTTCGACTCAAGATCTGACTTTCCTCAAGACCTTTCTCATTTCTAGGGTTTTCTCTACAACCCTAAGCTGTTCGAGGTTCTTTACTTGCTTATTCTCTTAGATCTGAAACATGTCTGGGCTCTATTTGACATTTTTAAGGTTTTCCCCAAATTTCTTTTTCAAAAATCGTTCAATTTCAATTTTAGGGTTTCTGAAAAGTTCCTTCAAATATCTTTCTGATTCTTCCTGTTCTTTCTTTACGTGTTCTTGTCTGTGTTATGCTCGTATGTTTTCCTTTTACTACGCATGATTTCACTCTCTTTTTTCTTTTCTATTATGCATGACTCGTCTATTTTCGTTGTTATTCCTGCACTCGCATGTTAATCAGTGTTTTTTTCCTTAGGCTTTGCTATATGTGTTTATGGTCGAGTTCTTTGGTTTTGTTCACTTTACTGAACTCTATTTGTGTTCCTGTTAAGCATATTTCATCTACTTCATCTAAGACTCGTATCATCTCTTTCTTCTGAAACTTGTTTAAATTCCAAGTTCTCTCAAGCATGTTCTCATGACTTTGAATCAGTGTTCTTTCTATCGTGTGTGCTCGTCTCTCGTTAAGTCTTTGGAAAAGACTTCTGAGCCTCTTTCAAAGACCTGTTTTCTCGCCTCTATTGCCTGACTCAATTTTAAACCCTAGGATTTGGGGGTTTTCTTTGGGTAAATGGTATTAGGGTTCCACGTTGGGACCCTAGGCTTTCAGACTCACAATGAGTCTGTAACTGAACTTGAATCTCTTCTTGCTTGTGACTCTAAGGCTTTCAATGATAGACTCTTTTTCCTAAATAACTTGACAGTTCCTTTTGTTTGATCTGTATGCTTTATATATGAGAAAATCCCTCTTTCAAAAAGGTTTTCACCATCTAAGTGATTGGTTCTGAAATCCCTTTAATAAGGCTGATGGATTGTCATTGATTTTTCTTCGATTGAATCTCCTTTACCCTTCTTGACTTGATTCAGTCAAATTGAACTTGTAATTTTGGTGTCAGGACTGTTTGATTGATTCCCTTGTCATATTTGGCACAAACCGTGTACTGTTGATTGTTTTCCTTAAATAAGTTCTGTGTATTTACCCCTTTTGTGCTACTTTGAAAGGTTTTAAGTAAAACTTCTTTCCTTAACTGGTTTTTACCTGTTGGAATCAGAATCCCTTAGCCAAAGGGAGACTGATTTCAAAAATATTTCCTTGCCTTTCTTGCTTGCTTTCTGCACTATAAAAGGGGACCTTACCTTGCATCTTACCAGAACATCTTACGACTTCTTTCTTCACACAACCCTCACACCACTAGTCTTTATAATATTGGCACACTTGCAACTCTGTTTTGAATTTAATACCCTGTTTTGCTTGTGATCTTTTGGAACTGCTTTGCTTGCAATTTGGTTTCTTCAAGACTACTGTTTTTACTTGTTTCCTCTAAAATTGGTATGTTCTGATTTAATTTTTCGCCTCACCTCTATGTGTCCACTTTATAGTTTCTGCATTCTTGTTTACCTTGCTGTGTATGTTCAGTCATTAAATTGTGTATGTTCTTTCCCTGCACTTGTTTCTATTGTGAATCCCCACCCCCTATCTTCCTCTATGTGTCTGAGTTAAGGTTTTTGGCCTGGCAGTATCCAAGTTACTGCTCAGGCCTGAACTTGATCTTCAATAGATCATAACTCCTAAGATGTGGCTAACAGGCTGGTCAGGGGTGTGTCAGCATTCCCAATTGCTGGGCATGACCACCAGCCTGCCATGGCCTTCCTAATTCACTCTCTATGCACCTATACTTACTCTTAGACTCTAAGTTCTGCCCCCCTCCTATGAACCCTGCTTTGGGACCTTGAGTTCCCTCTGAACTGGGACATTTGAGGGCTGGCCCTTCCACACTACACCATAATCTTAATTCTGCAATGTAATTGGGTTTAAGCATTGCCTGGAGTTCATGAAGCTCCTTGGAACTTTGACACACCCAAAGAATGAGAAAGGCTTTTGGAAATCTGATCCTGGAAGTTGGTTTATCTTATATTGTTGGACTTTGAGTCTGAATTAGGCTGTTTGTTTGTAGCTCGAACTTCTGATGTAATTTTACTTTTCTTTCTTTTGATTTATTCGGGTCTGTAATAATTTGTAATAACTATTGGGGATGTTTAGTGGAAAGGGATGGGGATGAATATATGAAAAAGGGTACAAAACATGCCTATAGGTTATTTATTTCTACATTCTCATTCTAGAATTCATGCCTATAGGTTATTTCTATATTCTCATTCTAGAACTCATGCCTATAAGTTTTCTGCACTTCTGCATATACATGTCATTAGGCAAACAATCGTAGGCTCAATAATAATCAATTGCATTCTAGAGACCATGCCTATAGGACTCTTGCATCTCTGTTTTTAAAACCAATAACGCTTACAAATCATGCCTATAGGAATAATCAACTGAATCAGTTTCGAGTCTGAAACTAGTCATAAGGTCATTTAAAATCTGCAGATCTTTTGTTTATAACACTAGTGATCCCTTTCTTTAAAATCAGTACGCTCTGTTAGATACAATGCCTATAGGTCTCACTTAGGAAAACCATTAGGTTATTAATTAACTGTGTCAGTTTTGATAACTACAACCAGACAAGGCTAATTCGGACTCCTCATCTGAAAAATATGTGATAAATCAGCCTGTCCTAACGCTTTTAAATTTAATTCAGACCACAACCACTATTTGAAGTCATGCTATACAATCTGCTCTTTTAAGTGAGGAGGCCTATTTGAGCCTTAATTGCTATTTGCTCTTCCCCTAACTGCTTATGTGTTCTTGTTTGTCGCCTTAGACTTTTTATCCTTTTAAACTCTAAAGAGCCCCAATTCCCTTCCCTTTTAAGATTAGTAGTCTCAATGCCTCCGAGACTGATAGGATCGGGACGGGTAACAACATGCAATAAGTGACGATATTATTCCGCGCATTAATACCTTAAATGGGGTGGGAAAGGGTAGACATGGAGGTGATGATCACGTGATAACACCACGCGTATAATTGGTTACCGGGTGTTGTGTGGATGATCCATGTTATTTATAAACCTAGGATCCCCCTCCCTCCATATGTGCTTACGTCAGTTCTTTAAACTTTGTATTTCCCTTTAATTCAAACCTCTTTGGAATTTCCAGAACTACTTTCTTTTTTAAACTTCTGCCCATTTTACTTCTTTGTCTGATTATTTGCATTCGTTACTTGACCCCCGTTTTTATGCACTTATACATTCGTTTAAACGAACATGAAACCATCTATTCCCTAACTTCAACATGCTTATTTAACCTTTATACAATCCTACTTGTAATCGTTATGTGAAGTTGTCTTGTATGTTTATTCGCTTTAAAGTCACAAATTATAGCATGGCTGGGAACCACACTAGTGGATCTTGGGGGGTGCCTAACACCTTCCCCTGGGATAATTTCAAGCCCTTACCCGTTCTCTAGTTCTTTTCTTTTTTTTTACTCCTTGGTGTCCTAATGCACTCAATCATTAGGTGGCGACTCTTCTAAATCTCAAAACCCAAATTCCCAAAAGGAATAGAGTTGTCCGCCCAAATATCGTAAATCCGATTTCGCCTTTAAAAAAAGGGGGCATAGACAACTACTCCTCAAAGAAAAAAACTACATCTGATTAAATGGTCCATGGTTACACAACCTTTAGAGAAAGGGGGATTGGGCACCCAAAATCTTAGTATTAAAACCAAAGCTTTGAATTCTAGTCTTGCTTGGAGGCTTTTTCAAAATCCTACCCAGCTGTGGGAACAAGTATTAATACACAGTCATTTAAGGCCTACTAAATTTAGTAAAATGAACGTTTCAAGAACTTGGTTAAATATTCTTAAGGGTTGGTCCAATTGTAGATTAGGTTATAAATGGATCCTGATAAATGGTAAACATGTAAATTTCTGGACTGAACCTTGGATGGCTCACAATTCTCTAGTACATAATTATATATATGGACCTTTACCTAAAGGGGAGGATAGCAAAAGAGTATCTGATTACTATTTTAATCATAAATGGCACCTACATAATTTGCCTTTTGTATTACCTCCTTCGTTAGAAATTCCAATTACTGATATTTATATGCCAATGGTGCCCATAAATTATGATCAACTTTATTGGGCAATTACACCAGATGGTTTGTTCTCTGTTAAATCTATGTATTATACGATTGCAAATGAACTCAATCATTCCATAACAAATGAGTGCATAAACTATAAATGGATTTGGAAACTCAGCACACCACCCAAGCTTTCCTTCTTTTTATGGTTAATATGTCATGAAAAGCTTCCTACAGCTGCGTATTTACATAAGTTACAAATTATAAATTCACCTTTGTGTTCACAATGCCAATTGGTCCCTGAGACTATACATCATATTTTTATGGAATGTAATAATGCTACTGCACTTTGGGCTGCTCTTAAGGTAAATACTACTCATATGGTGGATCCAGCACCTATTAATCGCACAAGTTGGTGGCACAGTTTCATACATAAGCAGCTTTTGCCATCCTTTAAACGCATTCCTTTTCCCCTACTTTTACCTTTTGCATTATGGCAGCTATGGTCTATCTGAAATAAAAACTACTTTGATAATCAACATCTCAAATCGAGTGTTCCTTTACTTTATAAACAGGCTGCTGAATTTTAGTACCTCACAAATCATAAAGAAAGTAATACTTCAATATTATCCCTCTATATCAAATGGCATCCACCAGATGGCCAGCTTTTTAAGTTAAATATAGACGGTTCATCATGTAACACTCAAAATAAATATGGTATTGGTGGGTGTTTTAGAAATCACAAGTGCAAATGGATTATAGGTTTTGCAGGAAGAGCACAAAATGGCTCCAGTGTTAAGATAGAATTGCTGGCACTTATCATGGGGCTAAAATTAGCTATTCAGCACCAACTCACACCACTGATCATCGAAACAGATGCAACTGCAATACTTTGTATGCTTACTACACCTACTATAATATATACTAATTTAATCAATGATTGCAGGTTACTACTCTATCAGCTGGATGATCCAAAAATATAAAGCATCTTCAGAGAACAAAACTATGTTGCAGATTGTCTAGCTAAGTATGGAGCAGCAAATATGGAGGATAGTTGTGTACTTTTTGCAAGTCCTCCACCTCTTGTCACAACCTTGTACCAGCAGGATCGGGAAGGAATGCTACGAAGAAGAAGAATTATATCAATCTCTATGTTAACTACTAGTAGTACCAGTAGTAGTAATGTTGATAGTAGTAAGAGTGATGTAGTAGCAAATCTAAGTTCTGTATATGTTCCTAGTTCCCATAAGGGGGACATAGTAGCTAGTTCTAGTTCTTCTCATCTGATGCATTATATGCATCCTACAAACTCTTATGTACATGTTTAATTATCTATAATATGCTTATCTTTTCAACCAAAAAAAAGCTAAAATCAAAAAATATTTTTTATCTCGTTCATTTCTCGTTTCGAAGTACTTCTTCAAGGATATCAAATGAAAATTCAAAATATTTTCTTTGGTTTATTCTTCAGATTTCCTTCCTAAAAAAATATAATTTTCTCTTCTAGGGTTTCTTCCTTAATAATTTCTCATAGAGTATGTTTCCAAAAAAAAAAACGTGCTCGTTAAGCTTGAGTTTAGAATAAGTTATAGAACATTAAGTATAGAAAAAAAAGATTTGCTTCTTTTATTTCTCTTTTCTTATCAGAGTAGTCATTAAGGTAAAAGAAAAGATAAGAAATGAAAAAAAAAAGAACGTTGCTTTGTTTACTTTATTCCCGATCTTCTGAACTACGCAAAGATCTGATTCATGCGGCGTCATGATACGTAGGCAACCTACATAGGGTTCGATGGAATCATTTTTTTATTTATTGACAGAGAAAGAAAAAAAAAGAGAGATGAAATTATGGGATGTGAGAAATGAGAGGAATGAAAAGAGTGATAACTAGAAAAAAAATTGGGATGATGCCAAGTGACCTCGTGACCCTATTAGTCATTCTAGAACCGTTAATTGTTGCTAGGTGCATTGCACGCAATGAGATATTTTTAGCTGTTAAATGCCCTAATGCTAACAAGATTACCCCATTCTTGTTCCTTTTGTTATCTTCATTCAGCAGAATGGTGGTTGGTTTGTGGTTTTTAAGTAACTCGTCCATACAACACAAGGTCAAAGAGCAAGGTAGTCATGGCTAGCAAATAGTTGGATAGAAGGGTTATTGATCTGCCTAAGGAATTTGTTAAATCAAAATCTGAGTTGAAAGAAGAGGTCTTGAGGTTGAAAGGACAGATGGCCGAAATATACCAAGCCTGGATTAGTGGGCACCCTCCACCATCAGTTCCCACTAACTACACTAAAAGCCTTGTCACGATTCCGCCACTGTCACAAATCCAGATTTCTACTGCTGCTGATATCTCCCCACATCCTTTTCACACTCCACCCGCCAGAACCACCTCATATCCCGTTCCTTTGACCACTCATGTTTTTTTTGCTCATCCACCTGCTACCTTTCCTCGATCCTCTAGTGAGACTGTGTTAAAAATCCCTGGTGTCCAACATTGTGCTCCAGAACCAACTTTCAAGGGCTCAGTTCCACACTCTCACGCCCCTCATTTTGAGTCTCCCGGTGAGATTGCAAAGCTTGCTAAGACAGTGGAGCAAGAAGAGACATCCAGAAAGCTGAAAGGGTTTAAGATGCCAAAGTTTAATTTGTATGATTGGCGTGGAGATCCAGAAGCCCATCTGAGGGGTTATTGCAATGAAATGAGAAGTGTTGGTGGGAATGATGAGTTCCTGATGGCGTATGTTAGTGAGAGAGAGCCTGACAGGGGCAGCTTTGGAATGGCATACTCGTCAAGATGTCGATAAGTGGCATACATGTGATGACATGGCTCAAGATTTTGTGCGACACTTTCAGTGCAATATAGACCTTGTCCCAGATCGCTCCTCCCTATTTCAGATGGAAAAGAAACCCAAGGAATGTTTTAGGGAATTTTGGTTCAGATGGAACGAACAAGGTTCTCGGGACAGTCCTCCCATTGATAGAAAAGATGTTGCTGAACCCCGCCAACGACAGGATCCAGTGGGCATTCCTGCTAAACGCTTTCAGGCTCAATACCGACCCCATGAACATCCCCAAACTCCACATAATCTACCCTATTATTATCGTCCGAACAAAGTCCGACCATCTGTCCAACCACTAGGTCATTCCTCATAGCGAGCGCCAGCACCGTATAATGCACTTTTGCCTCCGCAGCATTTTCGAGCATCCAACAACCCTAGAAAACTGGGGCATGGAGGGAAACAAAAGCAAAAAGATAATTTCACGCCCATTGGAGAATCCTACACAAACTTGTTTTAGAAGTTAAAACATTCTGACCTGATTGAGTCGCTCCTCGGCTATACGCCAGACCCATATGCAAAAGGATTTGACCCAACTGTACGGTGCATGTACCACTCTAATGTCCAAGGGAATAGCATTGGATATTGTCGTGCTTTGAAAAGGAAAATAGAAAGAATGATTCAAGAAGGACTAATTGTGGTCCAAGGCAGTAATACCCCAAGTGTCACACATAATCCTCTACAGGTACATGACAACGCACAGATTGTTGGGATGGTTTGCAATGATGGAGGGTTGGTCAAAGGAGTCAATGAGCCACTTGGTGAAGTTAATGATATTGAAATTGGTAATGGTCTTGGTAATATTGATGTGGAACTCAGTGGCTAAGATGTCATGCTTGGTAATTGGAAAGACGCTCCATCTCTTGGCTGGCCGGGGAGGAGTCTTGGTGGTTTATTTTTGTGTCATTTATGTTGTCCGTATTATTTTTAGGGTTGTAATCCGGATATTGTCTTGTGACTCAAACTCTTCTATATTTTTATTTTTGCCTAGTTCCTTTAGTCGTAGTAACTCATTTAGTGTTATCTAGGTTTGTTCCAGGGTTGTACCCCAATTCATTTTACTTGTTTTGTTGTTCAAACCCTTTCACCATCTGTATAATCCAATTTCCTGTTTATTTCTAGTCAGTGTTTGTTTAGTTTTCTTTCCCTTTTATAGTTCTTTTCCTACTGACTCTAGTGACATGAAATGCACGCGTAATTCTCTGTCTGGTCTCAAAAGTTAGTTTAATCAGGAAGCAATGAAACAATTTTGAAGATGATAGGGACACTTGAGGGAAATAAGTACAGATTTGGGAATTTTGAGATCATTTGAAGCCCGAACCATGTGAAACTGGGGCAGATAATTTGGGAAGTTAATAGGGTGACAAAAATTCGTTAAAGGAGAGTACATCCCGGATGATTTGAAGCAAGCAACTTTGAATTCAAATGCATATCAAGTTACAAAATAAAGGAAGTTTTCTCCGAATTGATAGAGGATATCCATTGTGAAAAGGGAATCACCCAACGAGGGCTCTGCACTTGACAAGGCGCTAAAGAAAAGTGGAAGGAATATGGGTAATATCAATACTGAAGCCGCAAAAGAAATATTGTGCATGATCTTCAATTTTCATTTCAAGTTGCATGTGTTGTACTTGGCATTTTCAGGGATTGGGAGGCCCTCTTTCAGCTACCCAAACACTTATACCATTCGATACCCTTTTGTGCCTATGTCTAATTTCTTTGACCTCCCCTCTTTTGGAATCAAGTTAGAGTCATGCGAAAAAAAAGTTCATAGGTTTATTATAGAAAGTTCATTCCAAAAGGAAAATCCAAAAAAAGAAGAAGAGAAAAATAGAGATAAAAAAGGGAAAAGGAAAAAAGAAAAAAAAGAAGGAAAAAGGAAAAAAAGAGAAAAGAAAAAAAGAGGAAAAGAAAGAAAAAGAAAAAGAAAAAGAAAAACAAAAAGAAAAGGCAAATATTAACAAAAAGTAGTATTGTGAACTACGTTTGACCTGATTCTTGTCACTACAAGATACGTAGGCATCCTTATGGTTCGGTCATACCAAATAAAATATTTCTTAATCCCACAAAGACGAGAGTGGGAAATTCCAAAAAAAAAAGAGGGAAAAATAGATTCAAATTCCCCTGTTTTAGAAATTAGGGCAAAGTTTTTAGAATGGATTCCAAAAGTTGTAAATAAATTAACCTCGTTGTCATAGTTACTTTGAGCCTTTATGATATCCTTTCTTTCTAATCCTGTCCAAAAGCCACATTACAGTCCAAAAAAGACCTCCCAGATAATCTTTGAAAGTGCTGAGTTTAGACATGCCAAGGGTATATGATGTTTTTATCATGGTTAATGCCTTGTCATCTGCAGAATCAGAGGAAATAAGAACAAAAGAACAAAATGAGAGAGTCTTATTGGTGAAAACATTCACATGCACAATAAGGCGATGGTGAATTCAGAAAAAGAACAAAATGAGAGAAGCTTGATGGTGAAAACCATTCGGGCACTACAAGTCGAATAAGGATTGTGAATCAGATTGGATAATAGGAGCATTGAAGCCCAGTTTCACGGTTTAGGGGTAGAACGAGAGTTGAACATCAGACTTGCTTGACGGATTAGGCCACTTAATCCAATGGTGCATGTCATGGTGATTAGAGTTGGTAAGTTTCTACTTTTTAGTTTTCTTGTTAGGAATCATCTCTTTCCATTATCCTTTACTCTGTTCCTTTTGTCCTGTTTACTTCCTCTTCCTGAGAGTGTTTGGGCAAAACAAGTGAGAAATGACTTCAAAATTTGCCACCAACTTTCCAATTGCACAAAACGGATCTGGCTAGCATATCAAAGTTGCATAAGTCAGGAAAGAACAGCGTGCGCACTGAGTTGGTAACAATCAACGTGCTTTGGGATTCATGTTAAACACAAAGGTTCAGTATATGTCAATGCATGAGCACAATGCAACAAATGAATGGTATTGGGTTTGAGCGGATCAGAGGTATTCACCTTGATAGGGGTGATAGAGAAAGTGGTCAGTCAATAAACAGGAAAGGTCTTTCGAGTTGAAATCGAAGTTATCATGGGAAGTGAAGGAGCAATCGCCCTCAAAGTCAAGGCCGCAAACCAACCACCATGTTTAAACTCACAAGTTTTCTTTGATTGAAACAGGGGCAGGAAATTTTGTTTGTTCTGGAGAAACCCTCCCTGAGAAAAGTAGGTGCCAGACAGGATCTGCAGTAAGTTTCTAGTACCCTCCTGGATAACGGGATTCAGTAAGTTGTGAGACCCTCACAAGTGACAAGGTCTGATGAGAGTTTTACTTTTGGGAAGTATAATTTAGCATTTAAGTTTTTCACTTTTGAGGTGAGACTTGGTTTGAAATTTTTCAGGATAAGGGAATTTAGCTTAGAACTTATTTTGATAACAAGAATTGGTTAACACTCACAGATTCTCCCAATATCAAACTGGGGCACAAAAATTTCTTTTGTTTTGTTGTAATCAGGCACCCACCTGGAGAACAAGGGAAAACAGTTCAAGTTTCAAGGGAAAGCAGTTTCAAAGGAAAGTAGGTCGAGTTCAGCAGTTAGGCGCCCACCTGGAAAACAAAGGGAAAACAATTCAAGTTTCGGAGGGAAGGAATACAACTCAAATGTTGGTAATCAGGCGCCCACCTGGAGAACAAAGGGAAAGCAGCAATGTTCAAAGGAAGACGGTTCAAGTTCAGAAATCAGACGCCCACCTGGAAAACAAAGGAAAAATTAATTCAAATTTCAGTGGAAAGGAAGGCAATTCAAATGTTGGTAATCAGGAGCCCACCTGGAGAACAAAGGGAAAGCATCAATGTTCAAAGGAAGAAAATTCAAGTGCTGGAAATCAGGAGCCCACCTGGAAAACAAAGGAAAAACAATTCAAGTTTTAGAGGAAAGAAAGGCAATTCAAATGTTGGTAATCAAGCACTCACGTGGAGAACAAAGGGAAAGCAACAATGTTCAAAGGAAGACAGCTCGAGTGTTAGAAATTAGGCGCCCACCTGAAAAACTAAGGGAAAACAATTCAAGTTTCATAGGAAAGGAAGATAATTAAAATGTTGGTAATCAGGCTCCCACCTGGAGAACAAAGGGAAAGCAGCAATGTTCAAAGGAAGACGGTTCAAGTTCAGCAATCAGGCACCCATCTGGAAAACAAAGGGAAAACAATTCAAGTTTCAGAGGAAATGAAGATAATTCAAATGTTGGTAATAAGGTGCCCACCTGGAGAACAAAGGGAAAGAAACAATGTTCAAAGGAAGACGGTTCAAGTTTAGCAATCAGGCGCCCACCTGGAGAACAAAGGGAAAATAGTTCAAGTTTCAAGGAAAAATAGTGCAAGTATTGGCAATCAGGCACCCACATGGAGAACAAGGAGAAGGCAGTCCATGTTTCGAAGGAAGACAGTTCGAGTATCAGCAATCAGGTGCCTACTTGGAGAATAAGGGAATTCACTTCAGAATGCAATTCAAGTCAGCAACAAAAGAAACTCGCAGCAAGAATGTGAGTCAACAGTCCGGGATGATCAACGGAAGTTAGTCACAATCCAGAATAAAAAAAAAAAGAGAAAGGCAAAAAGTGAATCCAAATGCAGAAGTTGATGAAAGATGTGGACTGCTCAAGACATGACTGAAGTCACAAGCATGGTATGTCCGATTTTGATCCGAAAAGCTGAAGAAGAATGAACTAGCACCTGCAACTAGCAAGCGTCAAGGTTCAAATCCAAAGTCTGCATGAAGAACCATTCAAAACTCAAGATAGAGCTTCAGAAGACTTATAGGTAGGAATCTTTTAACTCGTAGTTGACAGGCTTAACTAGTCTTTTTCATTTTTTTTTATTTTTGATGTAATAATAGGACCGCGGACCGGAACCTCGGCTGAACGGCACCTCGACCGGCTCTCCCCCTCAGTATACTCCATCACTGTTTCTACTTCTGAACTACACGTGGCCTGATTCCTTTATAGCCAAGGATATGTAGGCAGCTCAGATACTAGGACTCGGTCACATTCCCCTTTCTCATAGTTTTGGTCTCCCTAAATAAGGGTTGGGGTTAAAAAACCTGTCTAGTCGTTCTTTGTCTGAAAATACTCCGTATTTCCAGTCAAAGAGGGGCAGCTGTAGTCATGTGATTTTTGACCCTCCCCAAGATTTTTCATATTTTAGCACGTAAATATTTAATTTAGGCCTAATATCGCTATCTCAACTAATTTTGACTTTTTTACTTTATTTTATTACAAGAAAATAAAAATTACAAAAAAATAGTTTTGTTAATGTTTTGTAGTCATTTTTAATCTTGAAAAATACCAAAAATAGATTTTAACGGTCAGTCTTATTTTAACAGTTATTTTGCTTAAGTAGGACTAATTAATAAATGAGATGGTATTTTATTCTCGTTCGCGGGGAAAGAATAAAATTCGGGCTCAAACGACCAATTTTTAGGCCTAAATTTTGGACCTAGCCCATAATTCCTAGGCTTACACCCCTTAACCTAAACCCTACAAAAACCTATATCCCTACACTCTACAATGAGCGGAAAAATAGAACAAATAAATAGACCCTACACTCTAAGACCTATACACACACAATGCCGCTGAACACAAACGACTCCCCTCCCCTCCCCCCTACCCCTCCCCCCCATCGGATTTGGAGCTTCTGCTCCTTCACGTTTTAAGACCCCTCAAGCTTTTTCTTCAAAATTGAAACAAACCTAGACTCCTAAAATCAGAGACGCCCACCCCCATAAACATCATCTCCTTCACCCCACCCCAAGCCGCCGGACCTCAAACCATCCCACTTCACCAAAGTCGCCGGAATCAGTCGCACAAACAGAATAGAACCCTTCAGCCCTCTGGATTTTCCGTCTCCAACCATAACACACCATCAGGAACACACAACAACAACCATCTCCGGCGAGCTCGCCGGAAAATGAACCAACAACCACTAACAGAAGACGCACCATCTCCTATTATAGCGACAACAACACACGCACAGAGCAACAACCATCCGACGCCGCTTCTTCTTCTCCCCATTCTGACCGGAGCACGCCGGAAACCAACCCCCACCAGCCACCGACCTTCACCTGAACCAAAACAAAAATAGAAAAAAATTGAGCTGGGAGGGGGAGACAGTAGCGAAAGAAGATTGGGGAGCTGGAATCTTAATTCAATCTTAAAAAAAAACGGGCTTCTGCTTCTGATTTTCAATTTGGAATCCTATGTGGTTCGATTAATGTCGAGGTGCCGTTCGAGGTTCATCCAGCACCCGCGTTTCATTGGCAAAGCTCTGTTGAGGTCCGTTTCTAAAACATTGCTCTTAATTAATTTTTAATGTTCGTCTTTGTGTATTTTGAAATCAAATGAAATTCTGGTTGTTTTTAGTTTACACAATGGTATGCGTATGACTTCTTTTCAGTTTACAATTTTTATTTTACCTTGTTTTCAAATTCAGATTATATATGACCAATTTCACCTTAACATTACTAAATGATCTTTTCACTTCTTTGTGAAGTTTTTTGTCCTACCTATAAGGTTTACCTTCTTTTCTAAGTACTGTCACTTTATCACATTTATGTAAAAGTCATTAGTTATATTGGTATGAATTAGTCATCATGTTCGGATTTATTAGTTGCTGTTTTTGACTTGAGACTTGAATGCTATTGTATGTAACGAAAAGCTTCCTATTTCTTCAGTTCTAAATTGTTCAACGACAATATGGCATATTTGTTAAGATTAGTGTAGAGCTTTGATTTAGTACATCTAATTTAGGATTTTCAAAGTTCGCGTAACGTAACTACGGACTCCAAAAATTTAAGACCAAAGTATGCGTTCGCGCAACATTAAGTCAAACAATTTTAATAATAATAAAGCATTACTAATTGTGGACACATTCGCGTGCCATAATTTTTGACGCGCCAAACAAATGGGTACACGTGCGCGTGATCCGTTTCAAGATAATTTTCTAATTAAAAGAGGCAAATGCACATAGGTTCTAAAATCAGTAAGTAAACAATTTGATTAAGCCAAGTATGATCAAAGCAATCGTGCTAGAACCACAGAACTCGGGTGTGCCTAACACCTTCTCCCAGGTTAACAGAATTCCTTACCCGGATTTCTGTGTTCGCAGACCGTAAATAAGATTCAATTTCCTCGATTCGGGATTTTAACTGGTGACTTGGGACACCATAAATTATCTCAAGTGGCGACTCTGATTTTAATATGAATAATCCTGTTTCGGTTGTCATTTAAATTTGAAAAAACTCCCTTATACTCTTCTAGGGGTAGTAAAAATGAGGTGTGACAGTTGGTACTCGGTTGATTAAGGAACAAGTTGCCCGTCGCGGCCCATCGGTTTTGGTCATGACAAAAGTGGTATCAGAGCAGTTCTATCTTAGGGAGTCCACAAGCATTGTCTAGTAGAGCCTTGTTTGCGGGTGTGTTGTGCACCACACTTTAAGAAGGAGGCTACAGAGCATTCAGGACATTCACTCTTTCTTCTTACTCTAGATAGTGTGGTAGAGCTCAGTTGTAAGAATTCAATTTCCTAAACTCTATTTTATACGAAATAAGACGATACCTACGTCCCAAAGACGGCTGGTAAGAGATTGAATGTGGCCGTGGAAGTGTTGAGTCAGAGGAACTCGATTTTGCGTCATGCTTATCATGAATAAATGTGAGGTGTTCAGCAGAACATGTGTGTACTAAGACGTCTAAGCTTCTTGATAATGAGCCATAAAGAAATAATATATGTCCACTCGTATGGTAAAAAGGAAATGAGAGAATCGGAAGATAGACACAAGTTTCAGCAAGTAAAAGAAGTAAGGTGAAGAAGGGTATGAGGTACCCAGTTAATGAAGATTAACAATATTTACAATTCAAGCAAAGAAATATAAGCAATCCGAGTTACTTTGAATAGTAATGGAGATATATATAATTATCTACAACCATCTCAATTATGCCCTATGGGAGCTGACGAATATGTCTTAAGAGAAGGACGGGATATCAGGATCCGGTTGGGTTAGAGTAACCCAAAATGGTGGATGGATTGTTAGTGTTAGTTGACATTTTCAAAGGATAGTGCAAATGTTGTAATGGATCCCCTTCTGAGACACCTAGATGGTGTACTCTAAAATAGTACAGCTAGATATGAGTACTACAAAGATAGGCATTGGAAGCCTGAAGGGATAAATATTATCTTAGTATGGCTCTCGTCCCTATTAGAGAGATAATGCCCGTCAACTCGAAGAGCCAATGGATGGAGCAAAGGGAAGCTAAAAGCAAAAGAATGTCTTGTTGAAGTTTTCAGAATAAAGTGATAGAAACAAATGTTAGTAGGAAATACGAAGAGAGTTAATGAAGTGTTATGTGTAAGATGTGATACATGGATGACAAGGGTAGATAAAAAATGACAGTATTACAGAGTCTATAGTCAAGTGGAGGAAAATACGGGAGGTGACAGGACTTGAGGCAAAAAAAGAGTATAGGCCATAAAGTCATATCCTCATTTTGAGAATAAGTTCGTGACTCCAACGCGACTACCGTAAGGGAAAGTTAATTCCCAGAGTAATAGAAATCGGCATGGGCTATTGAACAAGATAAACTAAACATGAACTAGGAACTGAGTGGTTTGATAATAGTCGATATCCTGAGAATTTCAGATTTTGTTCCGGCGATAATAGAATGGACAACAGAAGAAGATTTATGAGATATTCGGAGAATGGTCATTCAGGAAGACGCTTCCCTAAAGTAAGAAATATGAGCAAAGTTAAATTTAAGAGACTGTATGTACCAGATTTACAAGTGTCACCCTCGCGAGTAAGGAATTTTGTTATCCTTGGTACAGAAGGATTGCCGTAAGGCGAGTAAGGGTCATCGATGATGTCAAAAGGTGCCAAAGTTGAAGAGGTAAAACATCTATAGGTAGATCATCGTAAGGGTCTCCGCCGGAGATATTATTTCGGAAAATTATGCAAACACGAAGTAAAGGAAAGGAAGTAAGGGTCTCCGCCCGAGATATTATTGATAGATAAGGAGCCAGTGTGAGACGTAAGTTAAGACAAAGGAAATAAACCAAGAAAGATTACGCAAAATATTGATATGAGAATGGGTCAACGAGTAGTTAGTAATTGATTCAGGAAGAGCCTAGTTATGGCTAAATAAGAGGTTGCAGACGATTCAGCAGATCGTGCAAGATAAACTTAGTAAAACCCAATATAGTGAATTCAGCCTCGCAGTAATATCATTGTAATACTTCAGATATATTCAAATAGGAATCGGGGTAGTTAAAGGTACCATATGAATGTTACGGGAATAAAAGAGAGTGCCACTGGGAAGACGGTCAAACAATCAGTTAAGAAGCAACCCTACAAGCACAAGGAAATGGAGGTAAGTAACTGCGGATAATTATAGGCAAGGAAGGACATCAAAAGATCCGTAATAAGCTCACAGATTTACAGGAGTCAGAGGGTCCTCCCTAAGTACTACAATGAATGGCTAGCTGAGGAAGTAAGGAAGAAGGCTTCAATCTAAGCTTAGTGGCCCAAAGAGGGAATGATCTTATAATAACAGTCTCACAACAATATTCCATGCACTCCATAAGAAAGTGGCACCTAACGTGGCTAATGAACGAGGAGTAAAATCAGAAGTGATATTCAAGATCATATGAGTTGTATGGAATTTCAATATGTGTGGGCACTAAGGTAAGCTAAGTATGCACGCAACAAGGGGGCGGGAAGACCAGGAAAAGTAGTTTCTTACATTTTGGGAAAGCTGAGAAGGAACGAAAAGAATTATTCGATCAATGATCCAGAGTTAGTTACGTTATGACGCACTTAAGATTTCAAAGTATTTTCCATGCAGCACATATGTTGACAATGATATAGACATAGAAGACTCCGTTATAAGTTAAAAGAAGGAGTTAAGTCTAGGTACTAAACAAAGGATTGAATCATTAGAAGATTGTATCATGGATATTGCATAGCGTCCATGAAAGGCTAAGGCAATAACTAATGCCATGAGCCGCATATCGGAAGATAGCTTAAGACTACATAAAGACTAATTAGAAGGAAGAAGAAACTGAAGAGTTACATCAACTAAGTAAATCAGGAGTCTGATTATTGGACCCAGAAAATTATAGAAATCATGATTGAGAACATTGTAGAATCACTCTTAATATCAGAGGTACAAGAGAGATAGTACAGTAGCCATATTTATCAATGGCTCTATGATAAAGCCAGTTAGAAGAGTACCAGCCTCATAAGAAGTCAGTATAAAGCTCCTGCCGAATTGTGTGTGAACCAGAGGTACAAGTATTATAATAGTGCTTCAAGTTATGGACGTGAATTATACCTATGTGGAAGGAAGGTCATGAAAGAGATAGAAGATACGAAGCAAGATTTTAAGGTATGTAAGGTAAATGTGAACAACATACGAGATACTCAAAGGGAGAAGATCGTAAATAGTCCATACTTCGGATAAAAGGATAGAAGCGATGGGATTCAGTATCCAGGAATAATAACGGCATCGTCAGTAGCATATCTTCCAGCTTGTGGTTTCTAGGTACCGAGAGATCTGGTCAAGCGAGTAAAGAAGAGTTAGAGATGATGTGATGTCTCATTTGATGTGCCAGAATAACATAAGGAAATCTATGGTGCAAGCTAGTTGAAGGAAGGTTGGGAATAGTATAAATAGATATGAATAGGTCACAAGCTAAATAATAGTAAAGTGACGAGGTTCATGAAAGGAGTAAGGATGAGATAGTGCGAGTGAGAAGGTGAAGAGATTGGATAAGTCCTCGAGATTAAGACCATGAAAACAAGAGAGCTAATGGTTTCTCTAAGTTATAGAAAGTTCAGTATAGCCCGAATGAACTCAAAATCTAAGACTAATAGCATCTAGAGTGGAATGAGGGTTTGATTGTTATAGATAAAGGATTGCGTTTGGGCCTTCGATTGAGTAATGATTGAAGAGGATTTCATGAATTGTACGGGATTAAAATACTCATGTAAGGTGAGTCATATTGGGATGCTATAAAATACGGTTATGGAAGTATAGTATCACCCCTAGGAGGATTAATCTAATTAGTCCAGATGTCCCCGATGAGACGTAAGCCCTAGCGGAAGTATTACATAAGAGATCAAGTTATCAGTGGTAGATGATAGATCAACATTAAGGTTAATAAACAATAAATGGACAAAGGTTTAACAATATGAGATGAGTTTCGGCTGTCATTCTTAAGATAAACAGTAACGAGGAAGAATTAAAGGACTTAGATTTATACATACATGATAAGCAGCGGGAGAGTAACCTAGAGTTTGGTAGTAGACCTCAGCAACTATAAATCAAAGTAAGTGTTATGGTATAGCATGATATATCTAGATGCACTAAAGTCATACAGACAGATAACTGGGTCTATGAAACAAGATATAGGAACATTTGTAAGTTCAACAAAGTACCGAACAAAGAACATTAGTATACCTATAAATGCAAAGAGGAATATCATGTGTACATTTACAAAGTGAGACATAGAGATTTGCTAAAAGCTGGAGGTAAAAGGAGAGAAGAGTCGAATAGGCGCACATACTAGGAAAAAGTCGTACAGGCTGCATGACAAAAGATAGCAATAGTTACGTGATTGGAAGGATTCCAACCACAAGTTGTGGTGTGATAAAAAGGCCTAAAGGGGGGGAGGGGGGGGGGGGGGTCGGAATGCCCTGGCTTTTTAATTTATTCACAGAGTAGTTGCATAGATGGCAAGAAGAGTACTAAAGTATTCCGAAGACATAATTTACGAAAATGATAAGCGCATTAGTCAATATTCGGGGACGAATGTTCCAAAGGGAGGAATGATGTTACACCCCATGTTTTTGTACGTGGAAGTACGCCATAAGTAAATTGATGAAAGCTCGGAAATGAGATCTTACATCCCGCATTTTTGTACGTTACAGTTTGGTCATGTACTCATGTACTCTTAGAGGCTTGTATACAGATTTCATGTATATGAAGGATTGTATGGCCTTGTCAGCCTACGTTCAGTGTACACGTGATTATTTTTGCCTTATTTGCCATACATCATATGTATAAATCAGTATATCTGGTTGGGTCATTTTATGTCGAGTTTTCCCTCATGTTTTATGCTTGTTACCTCATATGACCCTTCTGGCCCATTTACCATGTTGATGTAATAAGAAAAATACGTTACATTGGTATTCAGTTGAGTAAGGCATAGGGTACCCGTCGCGGCCCATCGGTTTGGGTCTCGACAATCATATAACATCTAAACATTTGAATAAACATGGTTTGAAAATCTTAACAGTGGAAACATCTTAATTCTTTGATAAGATGAATAATAAAACTACAACAACATCTCCAAAATATGGTGTCAACGAGTGCATGTGCACAACTGAGTATCAAAATACAAACAAAATATGTAGTATAATTGTCCGAACAATATAACAGTAATAATAAGAAGAAAGAAAAGATAGTCAAGGTGTGTGGACATCATAGATGCTACCTCGATATCTCCTGATAGTGGTACTAGCACCACTCTAGCAATCACCACGTCCGCATGCACATGGACCTGCACACGAAGTGTAGAGTATAATATGAGTACAACCGACCTCATGTACTCAATAAGTAACATAACTAACCTTAGGCTGAAAGCTGTGACAAGCTCAGAAGAAGATAGTCATATCCAATATAAATGACAACAGGGATATAATGATGGAAATAGAGATAAATAATTCGCACGAATTATCATAATCAGCTCGTTCATATTGAAGAAATTTCGACATGCTTTCAAGTTTAAAAATTAAAGCCCAACTATGATAAGAACATGTCAATTACAGCTAGTGTTACATCTCGCGTTTTCGTACGTTAAAATCTTCGTCTTTAATTAATCGACGTAGACTCGAGGATAAGATTATCTTGAGGTTGATGTATTTATGCTATTTATAACAAGCAATAAGCAAGTGTCATGAAGGATAAAGGTTATACGAATTAAAGAAAACGAGTTTCGTCGAAGTGGCCAATTTGGGATAAAATACGGGACGAGCGATAACACCCGATAATTATGGACTAGTACCATACAAGGTACCATATGACCGTGATAATATGATGTACAAAGTATATTAAAAATGAGTAGTATTTTTAGGTAATTTGAGATAATTCTTAATTATATGGGTAATTGGTTAATTACCGGGTAACAAGACATTACCTAATTAACTAATAGGTGGATAGAAATTAATAAAATTACACCCCAAAACGTAGCAAGAAGCCAGAAATCTCGAAAATGACTAAGTAGTCATATAGTCCTAGGTGCAATCTAGGAATTTTTGGAATTTAATAAGTAAAAGGTCTTGTTCCATTAATTTGGACAAAACATAACCAAAAACGTCAAAATCCCAAAGCAAGAGACATACTCCATTTTTCCAAGTTCAAAGGCTTCAAGGAGCAGAAGCTTAATTCGTTCCAAAAACTTCAAAGGACAGAAGCTTGATTCGTTCAAGACTTCAAGAACAGAACCAAAATTCAATCCGATTTTTGGGTTCTAAATTCAATCCACGAAGGTTTTCAGGGAAAATTGTTAGAATTATAGCAACGTAAAATTTTGCGGTTACAAAAGAGTATGGTACAATCTTCAAGAATATTATACGGAGTTTTCCCTACTCCAGGTATGTTAAGGATATCCCTTCTTTCTTTTTGGCATGATCAAAATAATACAAATGAAACGAGCATAATACACAACTTTCATAAATGACTCTATTCATAGAAATACTAGCGGGTGTCTATATTCTTGATCACCCATGTGGATTATTATTATATCTTCTGTTCATGGGTCTTAGACGAGATTGCTACTTAATCATTCTTCTCCATTAGAATTAGTAGGTTCTTCACAAATCGAGAGCATTTCTAATTTTATGATAAATGCATTACACATATTTTTCTACAACATAAATGATCCTTTAATAAGGATAAAATAAAGTGGGCCAAAAGATGTATTGGGATATTTCAGAAGCACTTATTATCTAAATCCAAGACATAAGGTGAATGTCTATTTTGTAACAAGGGGTTTTATTTAGTCCTCGTGACTAATGGATAAGTCAGTATTTGATAAAGTTCATCCGAAAGGTATATGGATTTTTATGGCATTCCAACAAAATTTTATTAACGTATTTTTTATGCATTTCATGCATTTATACATGTACATTGGCCCATGACCAGATGACGTTATACACGCGTATATATTTATATTATATTTATATGGGATACCGAAAAAAGGTTACGGCGTTATATACGCACCACCACCTGATCAGTTGGTATATGTTGATGATGTTGCCCACAATGGCCGAAACGATATGATGGGATGCCCGCAGAGGCTTGATGATATTATGTACACTTATACCCATGCATGACATGACATTTATATGCACGTGCATGACATTATACATGTTTCAAAATTTACAAAGTTATTTAGATTTACAGATGGATTTCTTTATTCCATGTTTCATCTATGTCTGGTTAGGTACTGATTTTCATGCCTTACATACTCAGTATATTTTTCTTACTGACGCCCTATTTCATGGGGCCTGCGTTTTATGCCCGCAGGTGCAGGCAGGCAAGATGACGGTCCCCCTTCTTAGGATCCTTGATCAGCGAGAGTTGGCGTGCTCCACTTGATCCAGAGCTGCTTTTGATTTGATACGATATGCTTGTATATATATGGGTATAACGTGGCTCAGTCCCGTCTTTAGACAGTTTTATTTCTATTAGAGGCCTATAGACAGTATGTCTAGTTGGATAGTATATGGCCTTGCAAGCTTTCAGTTTTTTTGAGGTATATAGTTGTCTAGAGCAGCCTTGTCGGCTCGCCTTACGTAAGTTGCACGTATATGTACATATGCCTTTTGGGCAGGTTTCCTTCGTATATATTATTCTCATACTTTAGCAGATGTTATTCAGGTTTATATTCTAGACGCATGCCTAGGGGTGTTTGATAGGTAGGACTCGGGCACCCGTTGCGGCCCATCGATTTGGGTCATGACAGCTAGTATGAGGAATGATACATCTCTATGAATACATGTAAAATATGCATGTGAAATGAATGATTTAGTA
This sequence comes from Nicotiana attenuata, assembly GCF_001879085.1. NCBI lineage: Eukaryota > Viridiplantae > Streptophyta > Magnoliopsida > Solanales > Solanaceae > Nicotiana > Nicotiana attenuata. The sequence continues at coordinate 53,399 of NW_017674459.1, forward strand.
GTGATATTCCCAAGTACTCTCACTCTCATCATACTCAATCTGTACGCCTCAGATGCCCACATATCACACACACAAAATCACTCAGCATTATACGGGTGCCTTGCATCAACGCCTCACCAAAGACAATATATGTATATAATTTTGCCTGCGTTTCATTGCTGGTATGTCAGACTCCAGAGGGGTGGATCCTGCCCAAACCCTAATCAAAAGACAATAAGGCATGCAACGGCCTGCATCCCGATCCACAATAATAATAAAGCCATCAAGTCATGTTGCGGCATGCAAGCCGATCCACAATAATAAAAGTAATTGTAAAGCCAATATGGCATGCTACGGCATGCAGCCTGATCCACAAAAATTCTCTCAACACGGCTCTAATGCCCACCTCAGTCATCAACCTCTCAAGTCTCAAGTTCTCACAACCTCAAACCACTCATCCCAACAATGATACCATATGATGTAACAACGAATGATGAATAGAGACTGAAATATGGTAGGCAAATGAAGAACCATGACTGAGTGCAGAATTACAATTAAAGCAGACAACTCAAAACAATACAAATAGTCTTATTAGGTCTCAACCGGATAAGTAACAGCCTAAACATAATTTCAAACATGAAGCACAGCTCAATTACTCTAACGAGTAGGAATACACGAATAAAACAAGACTTGACAGTAGTAGGTACAAAAGTTAACCCGGATAATGATTACCACAGTGCACGCCCACATGTCCGTCAGCTAGCATGTGTGTCACCCCAACACAACAAAAATAACATGTTTTTCAAGGTTAATTACCCTCAATTCCATGTTTAGAAATTTTACTAACATAAAAATGCGCAAATCAATACTCCAACAAGCCCTTGCCTCACGAATCGACCTCTGAACCACTACAATCTAGTCACAATAGCTCTATTCCATCAATAACAGCCAAATGAAACAATCTTAAGTGATAAAACTAGAATATCTAATCAAAATCAGAAAGTCAACTCAAAAAATCAACCTCTGGCACGCAACCTGGAACCCGACCAAATTCACAATTTTATGAACATCCATGAAATTACGAAACCAACCATACTAATTTCTTCCAATTCCATCAACAAATCGACCCCCGAATCCCCAAGTCTTACTATCCAACAACATAGTCTAAAACCCCCAATTTTCACCACAAATTAACATAAACTAGGTGGAATAGTTGATGGGTAATCAATACTTAACATAAAAAATGATTAAACATCACTTACCTTTTCAATTGTAGCCAAAACCCTCTCAAAAAATGTCCTTAGCCGACACCGAAAACTCTCCAAATGAGGAAAACCACGAAACCCTTCGAATATAAAATTTGTCCAGCAAAAATACACCTGCCGTCAATATGGTCGCATCTATGACACTGCTTCTGCGGTCAAATTTCTGCTTCTTCGGAATTCATTTAAGCTCTTGACCAAGCGCACCTGCGAGCCCCCTTGTACAAGTGTTCCACCCTCCGTATATGCGGAAATCCAACATCCCCCCAATCTCCCATTTGCACTCCCACCCCCGCGTATGCGGACACTGAGATGGGACAAAGCCTCGCACCTGTGCTCCTTCCAGCTCTAGTCAAGATCCGCTACTGTGGACTACCTAGCTCATTTGCCCTTCCGAAAAATGTAGCTCCTCGTCTACATCTGTGACCACTACGAAGCCCTGCTTTCTCTGCTTCTGCGATACATCCGCCGCTTCTACGGCTTGGCACCTACGGCCATAATCTCGCAGGTTCACATCATGACCTGAAGCTTCAGCCCTTCTTTATGTCCAAACATCAATCTGATTTCAATCTTAATCACACTGGAGGGCCCCGGGACCCCATCAAAACATACCAAAAGGTCATAAAATATTATACGAACTTATTCAAAGCCTTAAATCACATGAAACAACATAAATATCACGAATCGCGGCCCGATTCAAGCCCAATGAAACTAATGAACCCAAAATTTTCACACCAACACCAACTTACATAACAGACCTATTGTAACTCCCAAAATCAAACCCTATCATAGCAACTCCGAATGTTCGCAAAATTAATGAACTTCCAACTTTAAAACTAATGACGAACCATATCAAATCAACTCCGAATGTTCGCAAAATTTTCACACTAGTACAAATGACATAACAGACTGATTGCAACTCTCGAAACCAATATCAGAACCCGGTATCAACAAAGTCAACTATCAGTCAAACCCTGTGTCGCGTCCCATTTTCTCGCAAAAGCGGGTTTCGATATGTTACAACTCTTTTTTAAATGGTATTAAAATAGAAGTGTCACCACCTAATGATTTTAAGGTGTGTTAGGGCACCTTGCAAGTAACTCTGATTAGAACTAGTCTCTGTCATGAAAGATTGGGTAAGGGCTCATATTACCTCAAAGAGAAGGGCTTAGGCTTTCTTCGAGGTCCACAACTGTTGTTCCGGTCGGATTTTACGCTTGTGGGGATTATTGAATTATAATTATCCTATGTGATCATGCAAGTTGTAATTAGGAGTCCCATACATCCAATTAAAAGATGAATCAAGTATTAAAGAGAAAGAAGTGGGTTACACATTGATACAACCATTGAAGATTACGAGATATGTCCTATTATGATCTAAGTTTGCAAAAATAGATGTATAAATGGTATGTATATGGGGGGGGGGGGGGTTCCTATGTTTTTAGCCTAAAGGATCACCACGTGCAACATATATAATACTTCGAACCTCCTTGAAGTATAAAGGTTGCTCATATTTTTCAGCAGGGACAGACTATCATCCTCTACTACTCAGCTACTATCTTGAAGTTGTTTATCTAAGAGCATACTAATTCAACTCTAAAACGTGTCCTATGCATGCTTTACCCGTCCCATGCCTATGGTCCAAAAGGCTTTGGACCTACTACTTTGGTAGTTCTAGACTTCCTTAGGCTGCTCAACATGATAAAACTAGGCGCACAGTCAAAACAATCAAGACTACACATAATCCACTCAAAGGCTCAAGTTGGCCTCCGTATATAGACACAAATGCACGGAGGCAAGTATGCAGACAGTTATGAACAACATCTATATTATTAGGCGGGAAACAATAGGTAGGAAGGCCTGGAGTCAATGATGTATTAAATTATTCAAGACCAATATGCGTGATTTCTAACATTTTGCAAGTTAAGACATTGCATTAACCCTAAGTGATGCTTTCTAAGCGAATATGCAAACAAATCACACATGGAAATGATAATTGGCAAGTAAAAAAATTAAGGCCCTATAGACATATTTTCTACCCTTTGATGGTAAAAATAAAATATCCTAGCCCCCCAATTTTCACTCATCCCCAGTTGTTTGAGATTACAAGTTATTACAGGCCAATATGAAAGAATATGTGCTCCAATATTACAAACCGAAGCAAATACATGCCTAATAAACAGTTGCAAGGCCAAAGAAAATAACCCAGTGACGTTTCTGGCCCTTCATTAGGCTTATTCTTCGCATAAATAGCAGACCCAAATCCCAGGCTCACCCAAAGCATTAGAGTGTATCAGCTACACGGTTCAACTAATACATGGTCCAACATCGAGTCCTAAACGGAGGACATACTTACTCACTAGTTGAAAATGAACACTCTTAACCACACAAGTTAACAAACTTTACATTGAAATTAATTAAACAGCTTTGAAGTCTACGCCATTAGATTTTCAGAGCTGTAACTAACAATAATTCGCACTGAGGCAGAGACAAGATCATAGAACATATTGACAAGGTTGTTTACTGTAAAAATGGTAATAACAATTAAATTTGATTATAGGACTCTAAAAATAACAATTAAGAGTTGAGAACAAGGTGATAACCAAACCGAAAGGTTAGCAGTCGGGACCTCGAGCTTGTCGATTCGGGGGCCTCGAGGTCGATTCTGATGCTCGACTAGGAGCTATCAAGGGCGATTTATGTACGACTAACTGTTACGATAAAATTAATGGTGGCTCTTTATGCCCAATAATAAGCAATAAATCAAGAACTTTAAATGAAGACAATAAATGGAAGCAATAATATCAAGAGAATGTGTTAGAGAGCAGAGAGAATGTTCTTGTGTATTTAGTATGGAGCAACAGATGTTGCAAAATGAAAAGAATCCCCTTTATATATTAGGGGGGATCTCAATATAGTACAAAATACATTAATTATCGAGATATGGAGATGGGATAACTAGTTAACGCCCTGCTTCGGGTTTAGGCCTAGACTCACAGACTTTGTCGGCTCTAGCTGCACGCCTTGGGAACTCCCCACTTTTACCATAGCCGTGGTTAGTACTGCCCCAAGGTTGAGCATCGACGAAACTCGAGGGAAGAGGCTCGACCGTAGCGTTGAGCCTTCGAGACAATCTTTTGAGGTGCCTCGTTGACGAGGAATCAGACCCTCTGATTTCACCGTATACAGATAGTCCCCGCGTTTCTTGGAGTAGAACGATAAGAAATGACCTTGATAAATAGCTTCCCGAATTTCCCGTGATGATGTCATACCGATGATGCAAGCCTCCGCGATAACCGAAACGTCCCGTCATTTCATCTTTCCAGAATCATTCAAAGCATTACCGTTTCTCATTCTTCAAAGCCATAGCGTCACCGCCAGTTTAGCTCCCAAGGACACATTAAATGCGCATGCCGATACGTCTTTCGAAGACAACAATGGCGCAGTCGGTTATGCTGCTGCCCTTCTTATAAGTGGGAGACTCCTGGAACCAACCTTTTAATCAAGTGTCCTCACATATCTATCCATGATTCTCTTCTCACCATCCTCATCCATTGTCATCCACCATGTTTGAGGCCCTTCGCCTCAAGGTTATATGGCAGCATTCCTATTGGTCATGCCACGACCTTTATCCGGTACTTTTTCTTTTCGAGGGAGATTACACTATCTTGTCATTATCGTTGTTATCGTTGTTGTTGTTGTTGTTGTTGTCATTGTTGGCTCGGGACGACGAGGTACACATATACTAGCCTTTCTCCTGTACACATATACTAGCCAAATTTTTCACCCAGCCACTTATTCATTCCTTTCTGCTTCTTCTGCGTGATTTTTCACTCCTCCACCACTTTTCTCTTCTTCATCGTCTCCCTTGAAAGACACTGCTTTGGAATCCGTGATGAGACCCCCGAGGAGATGGTGCTTGAAGATACTGCCACCGAGGATGCACTCTCGAGAATAGGATAGGCTCTAGGCTTTTACTATATGTGTACATTTTTGCTTTTTGTTTGTGTGTATGGAAACCTCGTGGGCTTTTGTAATCATATGTAAGGACCCCTCATGGGCTTTTGTAATCATGTTTTTACGAATATAAAGATGTTTCTTCAGTTTTGTCTTTGATGTATGCTATTGTTTACCAGGAAAGTGGTAATAACAAATAAATTTGATTATGGGACTCTAGAAATACATGATCTATTTTTATGCTAGTTGTTAAGCAGTTGGTGCAACGTGTAAGACTTAGAAATGAAATGAGAGTTTAGAGCAAGGTGATAACCAAACCAATAGGTTAGCAATCGGGACCTCGAGCTTGTCAATTTGGGGGCCTCGAGGTCGATTTGGGTGCTCGGCTGGGAGCTATGAAGGTGATTGATGTACAACTAATAGTTATAATAAAATCAAAGAAGGCTCTTTATGGAAAATAATAAGCAATAAATGAAGAAAAATAATGAAGATAATAAATGGAAGAAATAATGTCAAGAGAATGTGTTAGGGAGCAGAGAGAATGTTCTTGTGTATTTAGCGCGGAGCAACAGATGTTTACAAAATGACAAGGATCCCCTTTATATATGAGGGGGGATCCCAATATAGTACAAATTACATTAATTACAAAGATATGGAGATGGGACAACTAGTTAACGCTTTAATTTAAGTTTAGGCCTAGTCTGACAGACTTGGTCGGTTCTAGCTGCAGGACTTGGGAACTCCCCACTTTTACCATAGGAGGAAACTCGGTCATAGCCTTGTAGAATCGAGCCTTCGAGATGATCTTCTGAGGTGCCTTGATGACGAGGAATTAGACCCTCCGATTTTACTGTATACAGATAGTCTCCGTGTTTCTCGGAGTATAACGAGAAGAAACGACCTTGATAAGCAGCTTTTTGAACTACCAGTGACTGACGTCATATCGGTGATGCAAGACTCCATGATAACCGAAACATCCTTTCGTTTCATCTTTCCAGAATCATTCAAAGCATTACTGTTTCCTCGCTGCCGGTTAAGCTCCAAAGGACGCATTAAATGTGCCTGCCGTTACATCTTTCAAAGATAATAATGGCGTCGTCAGTTACGCTGCCGCCCTTCCTATGAATGGGAGCCTCCTGGTACCAACCTTTTATCCAAGTGTCTTCACATATCTATCCATCCTTCTCTTCTCACCATCCTTACCCATTGTCATCCACCATGTTTGAGGCCCGTTGCCTCATGATTATATTGTGGTATTTCTATCATCCGTGCCACAACCTATCTCCTGCACTTTCTTTTATCGAGCGAGATTACACTGTTTTGTTATTGTTGTTGTTGTCGTTGGCTTGGGACGACGAAGTAGGGGGCCGATTTCTCCTGGTTTGGCAAAATATTTGGACTCTATAGCGCTGCTCAGGGGGGAGTTCGGACTCTACACCGCTGCTCACCTCCCCCGTTTTCCTCTTATTCATCTTCCCCCTTGAAGGACTTCTTTTAAATAATTTTTGCCTGACTCTTCGAAGGTTCGATAAAAACCTCAATTGTGAGTTGTTATACGGCGATGATCGAGCACCTCGGGAGGTTTGGCTCGGAGGCTGAGTATCTCGAAGACTGTAATTTGGAGTTGACATGGTCGAAGCTCTTTTGTCTGTGTTGAGGGTACTCACACCTGTAATTTTAACCCGTTTTTTCGAAGTTGATTTGAAGTATTTGAAGGCCTGTGATTTTGTTGCGACTGTCAGGCGTCCACGTGTCGCGTTAGTTGGGCTAGCACAACCTTATGACCGTAGTCATTTGTGCTTGGCCGGAGCCATTTTTAATCCCGAGTGAAGTATTTTCGGCATCTATATCAAGTGTATGCCTTTTAGGGGTCTTACAAGTTCGATATATAGCCTTAACTTTGTGATCGGGTTTATGCCCTTAGCAAGCCATTTGTAATCCTGAGGGCTTTAGGAGTTCCGACCCGTGGGTCATTCAGATGTTAAGTTTTCTACGCCAGTCCCCATGTGCTCGGGACATTAGTGACAGAAGAGTCATTTTTGCGAAAATGCCAAGTTTCTTTGGAAGCGTGGAATGCTTTGATGAAAGGCATTCTTCGACTACTTGGTACAAGTTTACATGTTTTCGCCGTTGGGGACCCTACTATACAGACACGGTTCGTTCGACTGTTTGGCCAGGTACATCATTTTCCTATTGGGACCCCACACGGCATTTCTTGGCTTTTCCGAGCGGATGGCCTTCCGGGGGGGGGGGGGGATGACCACCAGTATTCGAGGTTGGTTGCAAAATAAGCCTTGAATACTTGTTGAGTCTTCCTTATATAGCGTGTAGATGTTGCCTCATTAAAAACCTTGCCGGTAAAACCCTTTTTAGGATAAAAAAACTCGGTCGAAGGAAAAACACAGAAATCAGATAGAAGGAAAAACACAGAAGTCAGATAGAAGGCTCAAATATACCTCTATAAGTAATGCATATAGAGAGCACAACTCATACACAGTTGCGGTCTAAATTCAGATCCTAACAAGGTATTTAAGTGATAACAGTAGAACCAAATTTATTACATGACTCAGAAAAGAAGTCCGAATAAGGCTTGCCTACTAATTTTAACACGTTGACAGTTAAACACTAATCACAAAGACGGTTCTGGTTTTATTTAAAGTTGATTGGCTAAGGTTAGCCTAGGCGCGGAATACGAATGACTACCTTTTATATAGTGAAACAAGGCAGGTTTTTAAAGCGGACTCTTGAATCCTTATAGGCATGATATCTTATGACAAATCAAGGCAGTTTTTGAAAGAACTTGTTTTCGAGAAAATAAACCATTAAACCAGTTTCGAAACGAACTAAAACGTGAACTAGGTTGATTTATTTAACTAAACTAGTTAAGATTTATAGGCAGAATTTCTAGAGTTATTCCCTATAGGCATGACATCTAGTTGTTTAAAACTTATTACAAAAACTTTGCATTCATGATGACTAATGAAAGAAAACATGTAACACTTGTTATAACATAAGCTGGATTAAATTATATCCTATAGGTATGGCATCTATTTGGGAAACTGATTTTGATACATATTAAACATGATTTCTAACATGGTAAGGCAAGTATAGTAAAATCCTATTAAACATGATTTCTAACATGGTAAGGCAAGTATAGTAAAACCCTATAGGCATGGTTTCTAACGTGGTAAGGCCAAACACAGTAAAATGTAAAGTCCTATAGGCATGGTTTCTACCCACCTTACCCCACAATAAATCACATAAGAAAAGTAAAACTTACACTGTAGACAGCCTGAAACAGGCCCAGACTTTCAGCACCTGATTAGGACTTCCTCCCTGAGTTATGTAATATACCACCTTAAGTGCCAAGATTGTTCAATAGCCTTTCTCATATCTGGGTGTGTTAGAGTTCCCTAAAGACCTCAGGGGATCCCGGGCAGTGCTCACACCCAGGTTGCATAACCAAGACAGAGTAAGTGCAGTGTGGAAAGGCCGGCTTTTATTTGTCCAAGTTCAGAGGGAACTCAAGGGTCCCAAGGCAAGGCTCACACAAAAGGGCAGAACCTAGTGGTCTAAGAGTATATGTGAGAGTGCTTGACATAGATTTAAAAGAGTTGAGTTGGAAACAGTTTTGACAATGATTAGTTTGAAATAAGTTTTGGAAGGCAATAGAAGAGTTTGCCTTTGTGAAAACCAGCATAAAGAAGAAAAGAAACAGGACAATCAGCAACTCAAGACCAAATCAACATACATAGTTCAAACACAAACATGGAAAGGAGGAACTGGGACAAGTAGTTCATATGTGAAAGCATATTTGCACGCAGGTTAACACCAGAGAAGTACTACAAAACTTAAATAGTCACAGCAATAGTCTATCACAAAGTGTTCATGCAATGAGCTTAACAACATTGGATTTAAGGGGTGCTAAACAGAGTTACACATTAGGTTTAGGGGAAAGGGTTCAGGATCACATATAACTAGGTGTCATGCTTATAATATGTTGGGATTAGGGGGTAGGGCAGAATAGTAGTAGAAATGTAAGAAAGCAGTAGACATGCTGAATTACAGGGTAATCACATGGCAAAATAGGCATGCTAATTGCAAGGGAGAAAGCTGAACCACAAGTAGAAGCATAAGAGAAACAAAAGGAAGTGCAATACAAATAGAGACATATTGTTTTGGATGTTGTAAATTAAACTGAAAACATACCAGTAAAAATGAGAGAATAGGTGCAGAGTGAGGAGTGAAGAGCAGTACAATGAAGGGAAGTAGAGCAGTATTGTGTAGAGCAGTAGAGTAGTAGAACAATAGAGCAGTAAAGCAATGTAACCACTCAGTTCTGGCTTGCAGCCAACTGAGTATCAAGTAAGAGAGTATGTATGTGTGTAAGAGGGAGTTCAGAACAATGTAATTGTTCGTGTCTTATGCTAAAGAGAGGGTAGAGTATTTATAGTTTTAGAACAGACAGGGAAATAAGGTAATAAGTAGTGACTTAGCACAATTATATAAATAATACAAATCAGAATCAATTAAAGACCCGGACTTCCTTCAATTAGGGAGTCATAGTTCAAACGGGTACAAGTTGTATCATGTAGGGAAAAGAAATACTTCTAAGACTGGTTTTACCACAATAGGAGTAGTAAAAGCATGTGTCATGTAATAAGGACTAAGTACAGAATATTTTCAAGTAAGGAAAGTACAGTTAAATAACTAACACATATTTGTGCACACAAATAAGGTAGAGTACAATTTTAATTCTGAAAGTTAGTTCAAAGAATCACGAATGAGATTGAAAATCACAGGGAATCAGCTCTAACTAAGGAAAGTATCACAAAAGTAAGGAAGCAATTCGAAAAATCAGTACAAAATTACAAGGAAAATACAAAAAATCACAGATTCGGGGAAGATATCGCAGGTCTAAGGAGATTACACAAATATCAATATAAATTATCATGTGAACAATCAATAAAACAAATAGTCGGACATACTAAATGATAAATAACATGTTTGAACAAAATCAGAGAAACCCTAAGAACAGATTAGAGCAGGAAGCACAAGAGCAAATAGAACATACATGAAACCTAGAATGTTCATGAGAGACATCCAAACACATCGCAAACAGACTCAAACTACAAATCGAATCCAGAAGTATTAGGGTTTCTTGACGAAAATGAATCGAGCAAAAGGAAAGACTCAAGTGATGTTTAAACATGTTAAAAATCACAAAATAATTGCTAAAAATCAGAAAGGAATCTTTTTTGCAAAAGGGTTTTGAAACCCTAGTCTGGAAAATGAGGAAATTGTTTGAAATCAGATAAATCTTTTGAGGAAAACAGGTAAGAACCATTAAAGACACATAGATCCATCACAGATCTAAAAAGATAGGAGGATTTAAAGCTAGGGTTTCCAGAAAACTAGTAGAGATGATAGAATAGGTCAAGAACCCATAGATCCATAATAAAACAAAAAGAAGTTCTTACTCACAAACGGAAAATGGCCTGAGACAGGTTGATAAACAAAGTTCCAAATCGGAACCAATTGGGTTTCCCTTGAGAAGATCTCAAGGATCCAAGAAATCGATGAGCCATGGCGTGTGGAAGACCAGGTCTAGTCGGAGAAGATGTAGAAACATCATAGGAGGGGTTCACGTCGGTGACGACAATTAGGGTTTGAGATAGGTCTCATAGAGAATTTGGAGAGGAAGGGATTCAAGGGCGGTGCAAATGAGAGAATGGGGTAGGGTTTGGGGGGTCGTTGGATTAAAAAGGAAAGAAATAACGTGGACCGTTGATCTAGGAGATCGACGGTCGAGATTAAAATGGGTAGGTTGGGTTTTGGGTTTGGGTATGGGTTAATAGGGTGTGGGTCGGGTTTTAATTGTAAAATTGGGCTGGGAATTGGGGTCCTGATTTGGCTATAATTGAAAGCCAATTTGGCTATAATTTAAATAGCCAGTTTTTTCCTATTTAATTAATAAAAAATAGTAGATAATTTTTGGAAAAAAATAATTTAAATTGCTAAAATGATTTAGAATACATAATTAGCTATTTAAAAATACCGGATCAAACTTTATGCATATAAAATATAATTATATCTTAAATGGGCTAATTGCAATTATGTGCAATTTAGCTTTAAGAATGCTAAATATAATTGCAAAAAATATATAAAAATTACCTTAGCCATATTTTGGCATAAATATAGAAATCCAACAGAAGAATTATCAAAACAATAATTTTGAAAATAATTATTGAGGATTTTATGGATAAAAAGGGAGAAATAAATCAATTTAAACCTTTAAAATTATGGGGAAAATAATAATTACCTTAGGCATGCTTATATATCAATATATATGCTACTTTGAAGGTATTTTGCATACTTAAAAATATATAGGGAAAAATTGGGTATCAACAGCTGCCCCTCTTTACCCGGGAAGGATGAAAGAGTTGTTCGGTAAAGAAATGACCGCCAATTTTGACCGAGCGAAATAGTTCGAGAAATTAGGCCGCACCCTGGCTTCTGAGCTGCCTACGTATCCCTGGTTATACAGGTATCAAGCCATATGTAGTTCAGGATCCATCGGCGGAGTATACCGATGAAGCGATTTCAAGAACGGACGCAACATCTAGGGCTGGGTGAGTGAACGGTTTACGGGAATGTTTAGGTTTGATATGACTGAGGGAACTGGAGCGGGATCGCTCCTGATGGGATAGCCGTTGCTCACTGGGTTACCTGCCAATATATGATACAAGTATATATTGCATAACTTAAACATGATGCAAATTCCCTTTGGACCATGAATGTTGTCTTCGGACGATGAGGATGATGTCCTTAGACTATGATGTCCTGGGCCATAATGTGTATGATAAGGGATTCGCAGACCATGAAATGATGTTCTCGGGCGATGAGGATGGTGCCTCCAAACGATGGCGCCTTTGAATAATGATATGCAAAAGATTGAAAGAGATCCTCAGGCCATGACATGGTGTTCTCGGGCTATGAAGATGGTGCCTCCGGACGATGACGCCTTTGGATGAGTTGGCGATATTTCAGCCCGTGAAGGATGCTGTCGTATGATGCGGACAACACAGAGCTCAGTCTTGCAAATTGAAGGACAGAGCTTAGCCCGTAAGAGAAGCGGGAAAAATAGTGCTTGGGATATTGCTTAGTTTCGAAGAAAATTGGAAGCAGAGCTTAACCTCGAAAGGTATAATGGTAGCCTTATGCATGTTGGAAGGCAGAATAGTAGCCTTATGCAATGCAGATGCAGATGGAGACAACGTTTAGCGTCGAAAGGGAGAATGGTAGGAAGAATGGTAGCCTTATGCAGATTGGAAGGCAGAACAGTAGCCCTATGCAATGCAGATGCAAATGGAGACAACATTTAGTCTCGGAAGGTAGAATGGTAGCCATATGCAAGTTGGAAGGCAAATGGTATCCTTATGCAAATTGGAAGGCAGAATAGTAGCCTTATGCAATGCAGATGCAGATGGAGACAACTTTTAGTCTCGGAAGGCAGAATGGTAGCCTTATGCAAGTTGGAAGGCAGAATGGTAGCCTTATGCAAATTGGAAGGTAGAATAGTAGCCTTATGCAATGCAGATGCAGATGGAGACGGCGTTTAGTCTCGGAAGGCAGAATGGTAGCCTTATGCAGATTGGAAGGCAAAACTGTAGCCTTATGCAGTGCAGATGCAGATGGAGACAGCGTTTAGTCTCGGAAGGCAGAATGGTAGCCATATGCAGATTGGAAGGCAGAACAGTCGCCTTATGCAATGCAGATGCAGATGGAGACAGCTTAGTCTCAGAAGGCAGAATGGTAGCCTTATGCAGATTGGAAGGCAGAATGATAGCCTTATGCAGTGCAGATGGAGACAACATTTAGTATCAGAAGGCAGAATGGTAGCCTTATGCAGTTTGAAGGCAGAACAATAGCCTTATGCAATGCAGATGCAGATGGAGAAATCGTTTATTCTCGGAAGGCAAAATGGTAGCCATATGCAGATTGGAAGGCAGAATGGTACCCTTATTCAAATTGGAAGGCAGAATAGTAGCCTTATGCGATGCAGATGTAGATGGAGACAACATTTAGTCTCGGAAGGCAGAATGTTAGCCTTATGCAAGAAATAAAATAACAAATGACAGTAGAGCTTTCTTAGATGATAGCAGATTCGGCATTGTGATTACTGGGAGCATTGTGACTAGGGAGCATTACTGGTGTTTGCTGATAGCAAATGTTGGCAAGTGCAATGGTTCTGAGAATCGTATTTTTGAACAATGTTTGTCCCATGGGCGTACAGTATGTTTAATGATTTCGCAATCCTAGTGCCTGTATCCAAAGAAAAATCGTGAGTTTTGTAAGGGGAAAGGTTAGTACATATCCCCGCTGGCTTTGCTTGACTCGTTCGGCTTTGATCTGGTGATACCGTCTGTATCATTGGGGTAGCGTTGCTAAAAAAGTAGTTTCAATAATAAACATGCATGATTTCGTAAAAGTATGACATGAATGTATAATTAAAAATATCTTTTAGATGAACCGACGACTGTGACGTAGATCAAGACATTGCAACCTCTCCTGCTACAGAATTTTGAGGGTTCTCCTCAAAATTCTGCCTCAGCTTGGTGGGTTGACGCTTTTGACTATAGCTCGTGCGGCGATCGACTGAAATTACTTTGGAATTTTTAGGGTCCTCCTCAAAATTCTGCCCCAGTTTCAAATTGCGGGGGGAAATGAAATTTTTATTGAATTGTGACCGAATTCATAGGGCTGCCTACGTATCCCTTCTTAAACGGGAATCAGGTCAGGCGTAGTTCAATTACATCACATGAGGTAAGCATAAAGATTACACATAGTAACTCTTGACTGTATCTGAATTGATCGGCTTTGGCCAGACTTCTCCATCCATTTCTGCAAGTATGAGGGCTCCTCCTGTCAAAACCCGGTGAACCATGTATGGACCCTGCCAATTAGGAGAGAACTTCCCTTTGGCTTCATCTTGATGCGGAAAAATTTTCTTTAACACCAGCTGTCCTGGTGTGAAATGTCTTGGCTTGACTCTTTTGTTGAAGGTTTTGGACATTCTGTTCTGATAGAGTTGTACATGGCAGACTGCATTCATCCTCTTTCCGTCTATAAGGGCTAGCTACTCGTAACGAAATTTTCCCCATTCATCCTTAGGGAAGGAATTTCTACCTCAGCGAGAATGACAGCCTCTGTACCGTAAACCAGCATATAGGGAGTTGCCCCGGTTGATGTGCGGACTGTGGTACGATACCCTAATAGAGAAAATGATAACTTCTCGTGCCACTGTCTTTGATTCTTTATCATTTTCCTCAATATCTTCTTGATATTCTTGTTGGCAGCTTCTACAGCTCTATCCATCTAAGGTCTGTAGGCTGTGGAATTCTTGTGTTTGGTCTTGAAAGTTTCGCACATAGCCTTCATCAGGTTGTTGTTGAGGTTGGAGCCATTATCAGTAATGATCGACTCTAGAATTCTGAATTGACAAACAATGCGGTCGCGGACAAAGTCTGCCACGAATTTCTTAGTCACTGCTTTGTAAGATGCTGCTTCGACCCATTTGGTGAAATAGTCGATGGCTAACAGGATAAATCTGTGTCCGTTGGAAGCAGCAGGCTCGATTGGTCCAATAACGTCCATTCCCCAAGCGGCAAACGGCGACGGTGAGCTTGTTGTGTTAAGCTCGCTTAGAGGTACCTTTATCATGTCTGCATGTATTTGACAGCAGTAGCATTTTCGAACATACTGGATGCAGTCTATTTCCACAGTCATCTAAAAGTAACCAGCCCGGAGTATCTTCTTTGTTAAGACAAAACAATTCATATGTGGACCGTAGGTCCCAGCGTGAATTTCCTCTAGTAGCCTGGATGCTTCCTTTGTGTCGACACATCTTAATAATCCTCAATCGGGAGTCCTCCTATACAGGATTCCTCCGCTGTGAAAGAAGTTGTTGGACAATCTCTGAAGTGTGTGTTTCTGAGTAGGATTATCAAGCTCCGGGTACTCTCCTTTTGCCAAATATTCCTTGATATCATGAAACCAAGGCTTTCCGTATGCTTCCTCTTCAACATGGGCACAGTAAGCTGGCTGATTATGGATTTTCACCGAAATGGGATTAATGAAATTCTTGTTGCGATGCTGTATCATAGATGATAGGGTACCCAATGCATTGCTGAACTCATTCTGGATTCTGGGAACATGCTGGGATTCCGTCTTCGTGAACCTCTTTCTCAATTCCTGTACGTGATGTAGATACCGGAGTATCTTGGAGTTCTTGGTTGCCCATTCTTCTCGTACCCAATGTATAAGTATGTCTGAATCTCCAATCACTAGCAGCTCTTGAACGTTCATGTCAATGTCCATTTTGAGTCCTAAGATGCAGGCTTCATATTCGGCCATATTGTTGGTGCATGGGAACCTGAGTTTGGCAGACACCAGATAATGCTGACCGGTTTTTGAAATTAGGACTGTTCCTATGCTAACTCCTTTGAAGTTTGCTGCTCCATCGAAGAACATTCTCCAACCGTCATAGGATTCCGCAATGTCTTCTCCTAAGAATGGTACCTCTTTATCATGAAAAATACATTTTCAGGGGTTCGTATCCTCCATCCACGGGGTTTTCAGCAAGGTGGTCTGCCAGTGCCTGTCCCTTAACTGCTTTCTGAGTTACATAAACAATGTCGAACTCACTCAACAGGATTTTCCACTAGGCTAGCTTGCCAGTGGTCATGGGCTTCTGAAAGATGTACCTTAAGGGATCCATTCTCGATATGAGATATGTGGTATAGGCGCAGAAGTAATGTATCAGCTTCTGAGCTACCCAAGTCAAAAAACAACAGGTGCGTTCCAATGGAGAATACCGGCCCTCGTACGGGGTGAACTTCTTGCTGAGATAATAAATGGCTTGCTCCTTCCTTCCGATTTTATCATGCTGCCCCAGAACGCAGCCAAAAGCTCCATCTAACACTGCAAGGTAGAGTAATAAGGGTCTACCTGGCTCGGGCGGGACTAAGATTGTTGGTGTTGACAGGTACTCCATGTTTTTGTCGAAGGCCTTTTGGCAGTCATCGGTCCATTTGGTGGCGGCGTCCTTCTTTAACATCTCGAAAATCGGCTCACAGATAACTATAGACTGTGGTATGAATCGGCTGATGTAGTTAAGCCTTCCCAAGAAACTCATCACATCTTTCTTGTTCCTTGGCGGTGGTAGTTATTGATTGTCTTTGACTTTCGATGGATCCAGTTCTATTCCTCTGTAGCTCACGATAAACCCAAGCAATTTCCCAACAGGAACCCCAAATGCACACTTGTCAAGGTTGAATTTCATGTTTTATTTTCGTAGTCTATTGAAGAACTTCCTCAGGTCTCTTATGTGGTCAGTGGCCTTCTTGGACTTAATAATAACAACATCCACATATTCCTCGATCTCCTTGTGTATCATATCATGGAAGATGGTAGTCATGGCCCTCATGTAGGTGGCCCCTGTATTCTTCAGGCCGAATGGCATCATATTGTAATAGTAAACTCCCAACAGCGTAATGAAAGCCGTTTTCTCGGCATCTTCCTCATCCATCCAGATCTAATGATAACCAGCGAGGCAATCTACGAATGATTGTAGCTCATGCTTAGCGCAATTGTCAATCAGGATGTGTATATTTGGCAGGGGGAAGTCGTCTTTCGAACTGGCCCGGTTGAGATCTCGGTAGTCGACACAGACTCTCACCTTCCAATCCTTCTTTGGCACTGGCACAGTGTTGGCTAACCATGGTGGGTATTCTACTACCCTGAGAACCTTAGCGTTGATCTACTTGGTGACTTCTTCCTTGATTTTTAAACTCATATCAGACTTGAACTTTCTGAGCTTTTGCTTTACCGGTGGACACATTGGATCGGTTCGCAGTTTGTGAGCTACAATAGACGTACTCAGACAAGTCATGTCATCATACGACCAAGCAAATATGTCCTCATACTCCTTTAGAAATTCTGTGTATTCTTTCTTCTCTAATGGCAATAGGTGAATACTAACTCGCATTTCCTTGACGTTTTCTGCATCTCTCAGGTTGACGATTTCGGTCTCGTCTAGGTTGGGCTTAGGTCTGTTCTCAAAATTCTCAACTTCCTTGACAATCTCGTCAGGTATGTCATCTTCCTCTGAATCAATGTCCGTTTGTTGCGTTGTCTCATTGCATGTCACAGTCATTGGTTCATCAAGACAAGTAATAGTAATGTTGTATTGGTAAGGTAAGGAGAAAAACGATAGCAATAACAATTAATTCATAAGAAAAATCAAACATGCTTTTGATAAATTGAATAACTGTTTTGAACATCGAAGATCTTATTGCGGGAATTGAAAAATGCGAAAACAAAATCATTTAGTAAATAAAATAGTGAATAATGCTTGTTTTAGCCTTGCTACCCCGAGGCTCGTCGGGCTTTGATTGTCCTGATAGTCCAATTCTTGAGATGTGCCCCTCTGCTCACAGCCTATATGGAAGGGCCTTCCTCCCCCTCTTCCTCGAGAATAACACAACAGTCCATATCAGTGTCCTCTAGAAACAAGTTCTTCAATGCTGCAAGTGCTTCTTCTTCATATGACCCATAAATAATGTCGGCCTGTTGGAAGGTCAGCTCTAGATGCCGTATTGGCTGCCTTGGTGGGTAGAAAGGACCGCGCCATGGTGGCGACCATCTATTGAATTCTTCCCAGGTGTATTCATATCCCAAACCAAAGGTAGTGCCATATTTCTTGAGTTTTATAGGTTTAGAGATTCCTTGGAGGTTCTTGCCGAGCCCTTTGCCAGGTCCTTACCCGCTCCAACACAGTATACTCTCGATTTTGCTATCCCACCATTTGTCTTTGTCAATAGCATTGACCCGCTCAATGTGGTGGTAAGTTTCTCCACCCAGCTTAATTCTTCCCCTGATCGCCAGAATGGTCTGGCGACTATATATAGGGTTGCTACCATCACCGTGAATGATCACTTACTGGTGATTCTATTCGAACTTTACTTCCTGATGCAGCATTGATGCAACGACCCCAGCAACATGAATCCATGGCCATCACAGCAGCAAGTTGTAAGATGCTGGTACATCTATTACCTTGAAATCTACCTCGAACCAGGTTGGTCCCATATGCAGACATAGACTAATCTCACCAATGGTGGACCTCTGAGAACCATCGAAGGTTTTCACATTAATTGCTCCATCCTATATCTCATGCAGCCTTTTGCCCAACATCTTGAGTGTTACCAGCGGACAAATGTTAAGACTGGAACCTCCATCGATCAGGATCCTAGTGATGAAATAATCTTTGCATTGCACGGTGATGTGCAGCGCTTTGTTGTGCCCCAGCCCTTCAGGCGGCAGCTCGTCCTCATAAAAGGTGATCTTATGGCTTTCCAGCACTTGTCCTACCATATTAGCCACTTCCCCGCTAGTGATGTTACTTGGTACGTACGCTTCATTTAGCACCTTTAACAAAGTATTCTTGTGCGTCTTGGAATTTTGCAGCAAAGACAGAATGGATATTTGTGTTGGCGTCTTGTTTAACTGGTATGACCAAGTATTCCTTGGCCTGTATTTTCCTTCAAAGGTCGTCCGGACCTGTCTTAATGAGGGGCGGCCGATTGGAGTCCTGCTTGCTTGATTCAGCTAGATGTTCAGGGGTATAGACTCTACCAGTTCTTGTCATACCCTGTGCTGCTACAGTTTCTTCAATCATGACATTGCCTTTCCTTCTCGCCTCGGCTGTATAGTCCCAGGGTACAACATTTGTATAGAATGGTGGCATAGTTGACATCGCCACTGGGATCGGCGCGGCTATCCTCACTTCGAATGGAACATGTGCCTTGGGTGGAAAGACCGCAACCTCAAATGATACAGGTGCATTTGTCGGAGACACGAATTCAACCTCAATTGATAACGGTGGTGTTGCTTCAAACTTAGGAGGTACAGACATATTTACCTCCGCGTCCTCAAACGGTTGGATTTGGACTATGATCGGATTGAGAGTAATTATTGATTTCTTTGGTTCATCAACTTCTACGATCAACCGGATGGATCCCTCGGGATCCCAGTCATCTTCTACTTCAATCATGTGGATCCTCTACCCTTATGGTCTGGTAGAGGGTTGTTGCTGACGTTTGGATCAAGTTCCTTTGCCACAATGATCTTGTTATCAATCAAAGATTGTATCTTTTCTTTCATGGAGCGGCATTCATCGATGGTGTACCCTTTCATGCCGGAGTGGTATGCACGGGACTTGTTTGGGTTAACCCACTGAGAAGGATCCTCAAGGGTTATATCAGGGATGGGGGTGACATAACCAGCAGTTTTGAGCCTCTCATACAGCTAGTCGATGGGTTCAATGATAGTTGTATATTGTTTTGGAGGTCTGCAAACAAAATTAGTTCGGGGTCTAGGGAAATTTTGGCATGCATGGGGTGATTGATAATGGGATGGTTGAGCATTATATGTTTGGTAGACATGAGCGGGTTGGGAGTATCTGGGTGAAGTAGGTTGATATGTAAGGGGTGGAGATGATTTATAAGTTGGTGGCAGAGCTTAATATGAGGGTGCTTGGTAATTTGGGGTTGGCTGGTATGTGAGTGGAGGTGTCGGGTGAGTTTGGTATTTGAGGGGAGACTTGGTCCTTTGTGCAACCATCACAGCCCCCACGTCCCTTTTCTTGGACACACCACCGGATTGTAAATCCTTATTTGTAGCTTGCAAGGCTTCGAAATTTGTAACTATACCACTTTTAATACCTTCTTAAATTCTTTCAGCTAATCTAATAATGTCGGAGAACTTGTGGTTCTCGATCATCATCAGCCGTTCATACTACTGCGGGTCCTAAGCCCGGACAAAGAACTTATTCATTTGCTCCTCTGCTAAGGCGGGTCTGACCTTAGCAGCTTCAGATCTCCAGCGAGTAGCATACTTGCGAAACATCTCCGTAGGCTTCTTCTTCAAATTCTGGATATAGAACACGTCTGGCACGTTCTCTGTATTAAACCTGAACCTGTCTATAAAGTCAGATGCCATGCCCACCCAACTTGACCACTTCTTGGGACCTTGGCTGATGTACCAAGATAGTGCATCTCCTTTCAAACTCCTCATGAACAGCTTCATGCGGATCCTTTCATCCTTCCCTACTCCAAGCAACTTGTCGCAATATGTCCTCAGATGGACCCTTGGATCACCCGTATCATCAAATATTTCGAACTTAGGAGGTTTGTACCCCTCATGCAGTTCGACATTAGGCTGTATGCAAAGGTCCTCATAGTTCATCCCCTCGATTCCTTTGCTTCCTTCAACGCCCTGAATCCAGCTGGTCAGTTTCATAAGTTCCTCGGCCAAGTTCCTGATAAGCAGATCCTTTTCATCAGACTCAGGTGTGCATGAGATAGGTTGGGTGGAGTGTGGCATGGTCTCCACGTAGATATGATTGTTATGGTGGTCTGGTGTATGGGTGTGGAAATGGTCGTTTGTGGAGTTCTGAGGTTCTGGGATGAGTAGTGGAGTGTTATTTGGGGTATGGTAGGTGTTACATTGGTTCTTTGGTGGAGCAACGTGATGATGAGGCGCGGGATAATTTTGCTGTTTTGGGGTATTTTGAGGAGGTGTAGGGTTTTGAGCGTTGAGGAAGTTGATATCTAGGGTGTTGAGGGAAAATTACAGGTTTGCCAGATTCCGAACCTGATCGAGCTCTTCCTGGAACTTCAACAGTTTCTGTTCAAGTTGTGACACATTCTCGTTAGGAACCTGAATACCATGGCCATTAGTGGCCTCTACCCGTTCAACTGTGTTCTCCTTCCTGATGTTTTTTAAATCTTCCATTTTATTCTTGCCTTTAATGGGACTAAGAGGATGAGTGGGTGGAGGGCCCCTGGATCTTGTGAAGTAAGATTATGATGCCAGAGTGCACGAACTATCCTTTGGGGAGGGGAATAATAAGAAACGAAATAAAAGAAAAAGTAATCAAGTCAGTGAGGATTATAAAAAGTATTGCAATATTTAAACACATAGTGCGAGAATGTAAAGCGTGTCCTAATTTGGGAACCTCTTTGTGCCCGAGGTAGGCCAAGTGACGATTTGATTTGGAGAACTTAGAATGCTAAATTCTTCATTTCATAATGTAAGAACAGACGAATCACAAACGATACGTAAATAATGATAAAAATGAGTTACTATTGTCACTTGGCCTTATTACATCTTAAGAAAAAGCGAAAATAAAATCTAGCCTATTTGGTCCCAGAAGGACCTTCCTCAGGTTGAATGTTCTCGTTGATCAAATACTCCAGCTCCCATAGGCTCATTAGTAAGAACGCCTTCGCCAAATGTCCTTCTGCATTTCTTTCAGCGCTCTGGCAGTCGTTGACTCTTTTCCTCACTTTTCCTTCCAATTCTCACAGGCTGTATTCCAGATAATCTAGCTTTTTGCTAGCCTTGACGGCCCTTTCTTTCCATTCATTGATCTGATCATCCGATGGAAGATTCCTCGACCAGTCTAGCAAAAGTGTGGGTATGTTAACCATTCCGAAGCTTGGGACCTCGTTCCTTATTATCTGCAAAACAAAAGGGTTAGACCTTACCCCCACCAGACACGACTATTTATACATTTATGATCAGCATATCAGCATTTAGTTTTCCAAATTAATGCACAGAACGTGTGATGTTGTTTAGGTTTACCGAAACCCAGCGGACTTTTGGACAAGGCTATCTTAAAGGATCATTATGTGGACAACATAACTGATCCAGCTAGGTTTGACCATGATGCATGCGCAATTTAAATAGAGTAAGGTTTCTATGGGGTTTTAGACTGGTACCTTTTGAGCGCACAACTCAAGGGGGAAGGCACGGAACTGTCGACTGCACCGCTGGTCGACTAGTTTTACCAATAAATAAGCCTTTCCAAATTTAGGGGGTAATGATATAGGAAGGTCGCAACCACTCATCAAGGGTTGCTATAGTATTTTATTTGGAACGAGTGGAGTATGATAATGAGCATGATTATGCAATAATTAAAAGCATGCTGACATGTATTTGCACGTTAAGAAAGCGATAAATACAACAGTTGTACACGGTGAAATTAAAAGACTTAATTTCCCGTTGTCGAGACATTCTGGAAGCATGTATCGGGATCTCGAGGGTAGGAGCTCGTGGTCTCGTCCTTGACCTCGGGGGTTCATCGAAGCCCGACTCGGCGGAAGCAAAGAACGAAGCCAGGACAAAGGAAGAAATCTCCTAGGCACACATCTATATCTGACGGACCCGGCCTATCTAAAGCCTATGTTGTAGCATCATGTCAATCCATCCTATCACCGTGTTTTGCATTTACTCTCCATGTAATTGTAATCGAGATTCCCCTACTATATAAAGAGGAGTCACCCCTCCTTGTAGAGGGTTGGCTGTTGCTCCATTTTCTCCATAAGTGCAATAATATCTCTCTCCCTCTCTCTTTTCTTCTAAGCCACTTGTTCTTGTTGTCCCGAGGCCACCTCGCGTTCATTATTTTCTTACTTGTTCTATGCCTGTCTAGCTGTGCAATGGCCATAAAGAGCCTTACTTAATCATATCTTTGCTTGTTATCCCTTCCCCGACTGTCCCCGATAGTACGATCCCGATTCGAGCCTCGGCCCCGAGGCCTCCATCGACCTGCTCCATGCTCGGGCAACAGGCCCCTTTAGTTTGCTTATTACCTCGATTTAACTCGTATTTCATCATAACTCTGCACAATCTTAATACAAATTGCCCTACCAACTAGCTTGAGAATAGATCACGTATTTTTAGAATCCCATTTACAAATTTGATTGTTGTTACCATTTTCACGGTAAACAGTTTGGCGCCCACTGTGGGGCTAAAAATAATAGTGATTATTTTCTTGCGGGTTTCGTCACGAAAACGCACGTTATCCTTCACTCTTTTCTTGTCCAAGATCTTTCGATTTCAGGTTAATGTCTGGCTCGGTGAGGAAAATCGAGAACGACTACCTCGAGAACCGCGGTGGAAGCAGTATGGTTGTTCCAGCGGTTGACGTGATGCCACAGGACCCTGATAACGCATTTGGGTCTAGTCAAGTGGACGCGGGCTTGCGAGGCGCGCGACAAGTCAACGAAGCCCCGCATACCAACGATAGCATACAACCCGCTGACCAACAAAAAACTCAAAAAACCCCGGCCCGGTTGGAACGGGAAATTAATTTTCATATTATCCTTGAAATATTGCAGGAACAACAGCTAGCCATCGCTCAGCTGCGAGATCTCCCGGAGACTCCCGACGCAGCAGCAACGAGGATACATTCTTACCATGAGCCGGAATCCGAGAGGTCAAGTGACGACGAACTGGCGTTCGACCCCGGCGCGGCAGAGATAGTGGGGAATCCCCTCAAAAAGATCAGATCAGGTTCGTGGGAGTTTTTGTAACAATCCTCCCTCGGGGGAACAGCTCCGGAACTCGCCCCGCAGAAATTCGGAACATCAGGACTCCCCAGATGCGACAGGACCTTGGCTCCATACGGGCACTCCACCACCCTCGCGTTCTCGTTTGAAGGCAACAAACCCCGAGACATCGGGTACAAGCCCTTCTCTCTAAGGAAACTCGAAGACACTCTCACGAAGGAAACCGAGGCACCGCGCCGCCGCCTGGCATCTGGCCTCACGGACTCGCTCGACATGCCAGCATGGTCTTCTGCGGAAGCACACACCCGTATCGACAAAACAATACCAAAAAGGCCCGGCACACCCAAGGCTGAACAAGGAAGGAATGAAATATCGCGAAGAGCCCCAGCCCGTTCCCCGATAGGACGAGTGAGGTCGCTCCTAATTTCGAATGGTTGGACAGCACAGGCCTTTGCCCAAAGCCTAAACAAGGCACACCCGACGACTCCAGGACATTTCAAGCAAGGACAAATCAGGTATCCGGCCGAGGGCTAGTTAAGTGACCGCACCCGGTGTCAGCCTCGAATCAGAACTGAGGGGAACCATCCGGGATCCTCATCGGGCTCGGCATATCCGAGCAGACCCCCGGCAAAGAAGATGATGTGAAGCAGATGGAGATACCACCCATGCGCAACAAGTGAAAAGGAACGACTTGAGATGCAACCTACCTCACAACGGCAGGGAGATGGCCCGAGGACTGCATCCTCGAGGAACCTCCAGTGCAGCTGGTGAGGAAACCCCGCCCAGTCAGGCACGATTTCCACATCGCTACATCAAATATCGCGATCCCCATAAGCGAAGCCGGAAGCGCCGGACGACCCAGACCTGTTCGATTAAAACCCTTGCAAAAGAAATACGGCTCCGCACAGGAACCACAGGGCGCACGAGGCCGCCAGCTCAGGAGAACGACGACCGTGCTGTTCGACGGGGATCGCCACCAAGTATCATCGAGCAGTCAGGAAGGAGGGAGACCAGGAAAAGTAATGCCGACAAGCCGCGACATATTGCCACGATAGTAAAAAAGGGCGACGGCACCCTTCAAAGGTCCGGAAAATGCAGGAAGAAAGTATCCATTGTCGGGGGAGGACCCGAGAAATATACACAAAGAGTACCCCTAAATCCAAAGGAAGGGACGCCTAGATTCCACCTCGACCTCGTATTAACACGCTGTTGATAGGACAGTTCGGACCGACGAACCGAACCACCCCCACACTTCGAACCGTTGATGGATTCCGGACGCCGATCGCCACAACTATCAGGAAAGTGGCTTCCCTCTAGACGGCTCGCTCGAGTTCGAACTGGGACACCGAGCCCGCGAAGTGCTGACATGTTATTCGAATCACAACGGGCACACTGCCCAGAGGTGATGTCAACACCTCTCCGCCAAAGAGAATGGGACCTGTTGATACCCAATTTTTCCCTATGTATTTTATATACTCAAAATATTCTCAAAATAGTATGTGTATGCATACATAAGCATGCCAAGAGTTTTGGTATTTTTTCCTAATTTTCTATGATTCGTAAACTCGATTTATTGTCTATTTTAGCAGTACAAAATCACGTAATTATTCTTACAACTACCGTTTTTGTGAATAATTTATTTCCATCCTCATATTTACACCAAAATATAATAAAGGTGATTTTTGCATATTTTTACAAATTTATTTGATATTTTAAAACTAAAATTGCATAGAACTGCAATCATAGCCTATATTATGATTAATGGCATTTTACAATTATAAAATTATTCCCAATATTTTTAGATTAATTTTTATATATTACTAATTAGTTCAGTGCTTTTAATTCGTTTTTAAAAAAAATATTTTAACTATTTTTATATAAATTAGAGGGGAGAAATTGGTTATTTAATACATAGCCATTTCCAATTGCAATTGTAGCCTCAATTTAACCCCCAATTCCACCCCTAATCAAATGACCCAATTTAATATTCCAACCCAAACCCACAACCCATTTTCAGACCCGCCCGGTTCCTCTTTTAATCTTGGCCGTTGATAAAAAATGATCAACGGCCATGATCCGCTCTTTCCTTTTTAATTTCCATACCCCCTAACCCTAATCAATTCTATCAGATATGCCGCCTTTGAACTCTCATCTCTCAAACTCTCTCTAGCCCTCCCCGGAACCCTAGCGTTCCCCTACCTTGTTCCGCCATGATTTCACCGGCGTCCATGGCTTCTCAGGCCATGGACAGCCTATACCCACCTCCTATGGCTTCTGCATGCCTGTTGTTCGAAGGATCGAGGCCAGACCTCGAAGGTCTTCACTCAGGCCTTCACTAATTCAAAGCTCCGGCCATCTCCGGCCTTGCTCTAGTGGCTCTTGGTCTTTTGAGCCTGTTTATGACATTATCCGGCTTTGATCGAGTATTTTCGAAGCCTTTCTCATCTCTAGGGTTCATCTGGAACCCTAAATATCGAGGTTCTCTCCGATTATTTTAGATCTGTTACATGTTTGCACTGTCGCTTAAGTGCTTAAACGTTTTCTCCGATTTTCTTTCAAAATGAACTTCTTTTCGATTAGGGTTTCTTGAAAGTTCTTAAAATGTTTCTGACTCTTCTTCTTCTCCTTTTCTTGGTGAGAATCAACCCCTGCTATGTTCTTATTTGCTCTTTTCTGATTCGTATGCCTTTTCGTGTGTTCTTATATTTGCTGTATTATGAAGTTTTTCTGGTATGCTCTCACATGCCTATCTCATGTGTTTCTCTACTGTGTTTTCCTACTGAGTTTTAGTCCTTTGGGTGCCTTTACCGGACTTTGCTTGGATTCTTTTTAGACGTGTTTTATCGAATGTTTCTTTAAGTTTACATTACCTGAACTCATTTAATTTTCAAGCTTTCTTGAAACTTGTTTCCTGTACTGGTTCCTATGTTCTTTGCTATTGTGCTTGTATGCTTCTCATGAGACTCTGAAAAAGTCTCTGAGCCTATCTCAATGGTTTGCCTCTTTATCTCTGTGTCAAATTCAAGTTTAAAAACCCTAAGATTTGGGGGTTTTCTTTGGCTAATTTGGTTTTATGTTTGGACAAGGGTTCTACTTTGAATCCTTGAACTCTCAGACTCACTTCGAGTTTATGAATTGAATTTGAACCTTTTTCTGCGTTTGTGATTTTGAAACCCTCTTGCTTGACATGCCAATGTGTTTTATACGAGAACTTCTCTTTGAAATGTTTTGCCAACTGTTAATTGATTCCGAATCCCTTTAATGTTGCTTATTTGATTGTTACTGATTTTTCCTAAATTAAAACTCTCCTTTACCTCTTTTCTGACTCGAGCAAAGCTTTCAATGGGATTCTTTACTTGTTATTTTACTGATTCCTTTTCCTTGTTTTACAAACTAAGTACCACTAGACTTTTACCTTAAATGTCTTCTATTTATTTACCCTTATTTGCCTACCTTGCACGAGATATTTACTTGATTTCCCTTCCTTAAATAACTTCTGCCCATTACCGTTGGAATATGGACTCCTTAATTAAAGGGAGTCTATGGGTTGATTGATTTTAATTGGTACATAGTTCCTTAATTATTACTAAACTATGATTCTTGCCTTATTTGCTACACCTGTTTTCAATTATAAATACCCTGCTCTTTCATTAACACACACACGACTTTTAAAATCATCAACTCTCTTCTAAAACTTACACTCTTGCTTCCTGATTGTAATTTGGCTTCCCCAAATCTACTGCTTCTCTCTACTTCTTCTTCTGAACTGGTATGCCCTACTTTTGATTCAAGCATCAAATACGATGTGCTTACTTACAAGCTTCCTTTTTACTGCTTTATAGAGTTCAGCTTTAAAAAAAAATACTTATGTCTTGCTATCTGTTGTTGCAATGAATCCCTATCCCCATTCCCTTTATGTGTTTGGGCTGTATTTTAAGACATGGCAACATGCAAAGTTGTTGTCATGGATTAAGACTGGGTCCTTTCAATCCTAGCCTCTTTTCAATCTCCTATTCCCCTATTCCCTTATGTGTATAGAGTTTAGGTATAACCTGGCAGCATATGAATTGCTGTCCATGGCTGAACCTGACCTTCAAAAGGTCCTAACTCTCTAATTTTTGAGCTGACAAGCTGTCAGGGGTGTGCCGGCAGCCCAATTACTTGGCATGACCATCAACCTGCCCTGGCTCCCCCCTTATTCCCTCTCATTGCACTTACACTTACTCCTAGTCCTTAAGTCCTGCCCCCCTCTTGTGAGCCTTGCTTTGGGAACCTTGAGTTCCCTCCGAACTTGGACACTTGAGGACTGGCACTTCCACACTACACTTTAATCTGTTCTACAATAACATTTGGGGTGTAAGCACTGCCTGGAACTCTTGAAGTTCCTTGGAACTTTGACACATCCCAAATAAGAGAAAGGCTTCGAAAATTGATCCTGGAAGTTGGTTAATCTCATATTGTTAGATATTAGGTCTGAATTAGGTTCCTTGGATGCAGCTTAAATTTCTGATGTAACTTTATTTTTCTGTCTGATTTATTTGGTCTGTAATAATTTGTTATAACTTATGGTGTTTATTGAAGAAAGGAGAGGGTAACCATTTATGCAAAAGGGGGTAGAAAACCTGTCTATAGGATTTCTATTTTTCAGTATGTTCTCACATAGAAAACCTGTCTATAGGATTTCTATTTTTCAGCATGTTCTCATGTAGAAAACCTGTCTATAGGATTTCTATTTTTCAGCATGTTCTCATATAGATACCATGTCTATAGAATTTCTAATCTCAGCATGTTCTCATATAGATACCCTGCCTATAGGATTTCTGCATGTAGAAAATATTCCTATAGGTCTTTTCTGATTGTTGCATATCCATTCCTCATTAGGAAAACATGTTTATAGGTCTTAATAACCAAATGCAATCAGATGTAACGTTCGTAATAAAATGCAACACCTAGATATCATGTTGTAGGTTTTCTGCATTTTCTTCCATGTCTATAAAAGTGTTTAAAATTAACAACGCTAGAAAACATGCCTATAGGAACTGTCAATCAATTCTGAATTACCTCACTCGCTTTAAGGTAATCTGTCAGTAATAACGCGTTATCAATTGCAGAACTTGTATTATTCTGTTAAAACTGGCAACTCTTCTGTAGCCTGTTTACTTTTTTTCTGAAACCAGTAGATATCATGTCTATAGGTTTCACCTAGGCAAGCCTTAGGGTAAAAGTTGTAACTGCATCAGTCTTCAATAATTGCAGGTAGGCGGACCTAATGCGGATTTCTTGTCTAAAAATATGGGTTGAACCAGTCCGCTTAATGTTTAAGTTTAATTCAGACCTAATCAGTATATGTAAGGCATGCTAAACTACATTTTCGTGATTCTGAGGAGGCTTATGTGAGCCTTTAATTGTTATGTGTACCCCAAAACTGTCCTACATGTTTTGTTTGACGCATTAGAATTTTTACCTTTCTAAACTCTTGAAAAAGCCCAAAAATCCTTCCCTTGATAGGATTAGAAGTCCCAAATGCCTCCGGGACTGATAGGATTGGGACGGGTAATAGCATGCTATAGGTAACGATACCATTTCGCGCTTAATACCTTAACGGGGTAGGAAAGGGTAGATATGGATATGATGAACACGCGATAACACCACGTGTATAAACGGTTACCGGGTGTTGTGTGGGGTGATCCATATTATGTATAAACCTAGGACCCCTTCCCTTATTAGTCCATTTTATTTTTTGCCAAACTTCAGCTTTTAAACTACTTTTAACTTGCAACAACTATGTAAAAATTTCTCTTTTACTCTTTTATTCAAGCTTTTAAAACTGCTTCCTCTATCAAAATTCAGTTTCTTTAACTTCCTTAATCCCTTGCAACCATTATGTGAAAATCCTTCTTTTTATTTGAAATTCTTGCTTGTCTACTTGTTGTTTGCATTTAAAGTCACAATTGTAGCATGGCCGGGAACCACACTAGTGGATCTTGAGGGGTGCCTAACACCTTCCCCTCGAGATAATTTCTAGCCCTTACCCGAACTCTGGTTTTCAAATTCAAAACCCTTAGTTTCCTAATGCACTTAATCATTAGGTGGCGACTCTTCAAATTCAAAAACCCAATTCCCAAACGCGAATAGAGTTGTCTTCCCGAATATCGTAAACCCGATCTCGCTTTAGAGAAAAAGGGGGCGTCGACAGCATGGCGACTCTGCTGGGGATTTCTTTAGGCTTCTACCACTGCATGTTATATGTGACTTTACTGTTTTCTTTATCGCTTTGTTTAATGCCTTTATTCGAAACTGACTTGTCTTTTCGTTTCTTTTTTTTTCTTCAACGCTTTCACTTACTGTTTTCCTTCAATACCGTTGTAATTTTGAGCAATTATTGTAATCATTATGAACGTGAAAATACGTGGCAATTTGTTTCATTCTGGTAATTGCATCTTCAACATCATATTCCACTCGTGCCAAACGAATACCATAGCAACGCTTTATTAGTGGTTGCGCTCTTCCAATATTATTACCCCCTAAATTTTGGCAAAGGCGTATTTACGCTAAAACTAGTCGATCCGCGGTGCAGTCGACGGTTCCGTGCCTTTCCTTCTTGGGTTGTCCGCTCAAGGGTACCGGTCTAGCACCCCATAGAAACCTTATTCCGTTTAACTGTTCATGCATCATTGTCAAACCTAGTCGGGTCAGTTATGTTGTCCACATGATGACTCTTTAAGATAGCCTTATCTAAAGTCCACTAGGTTCCCCTGGAATCCAAACGGACAACACCATACTCTATGCATTTATTCGGAGGACTAAATGTTGTTTATGCCAATTATTGATTTAAATAGTCAAGTCCGGTGGGGGTGAGGGACTAACGCTTTGTTTTGCAGGAAATGAGGCACGAAATCCCTAGATTTGGCATGGTAACCAATATTCACCCAAGGTTGCTGAGATGGTGGGAGGACCTTCATTCCAGTGACCGGACTCTTGTCCGCAAGTATTTGGAAAACATACCCTCTCTTTTGGAAATTCGGCCGGACAACAAAACCATAGAGGCTGCGACCTTATTCTGGGATAGTGATAGATCAGTATTTCGATTTGGGGACCTTGAAATGACCCCTCTGCTCGAGTAAATAGGAGGTTTAGCCGGTATTTCTTGGGAGACTCTGGGTTTGCTCATGCCAGAAAACCGCAAGGGTAAGGGTTTCTTCAAAATGATGGGGTTGAAGAAAAATTCAGACTTGACTTGTTTGAAGGATTCCTATGTCCCTCAACACCCCAAATATCAACTTCCCCAATGTTCAAAACCATACACCTCCTTAAAATATCCCAAAATAGCATAATCATCCCACACATCGCCTTCCCGTTGCTCCACAAAAGAACCAATGTAACACCTGCCATACCCCAAACAACACTCCACTACTGATCCCAGAACCTCAGAACACCACAAACGAGCATTTCCACACCTATACACTAGGCCATCATAACACTCTTATCTACGTGGAGACCATGCAACACTCCACCTAAACTATCTCATACACACTTGAGTTTGATGAAAATGATCTGCTCATCAGGAACTTGGCCGAGGAACTTAAGAAACTGACCAGCCGGATTCAGGGCGTCGAGGGAAGCAAAGGAATCAAGTGGCTGAACTATGAAGACCTTTGCATATAGCCTGATATGGAACTGCCTGAGGGGTACAAACCTCCTAAGTTCGAAATGTTTGATGGCACAGGTGATCCAAGGGTCCATCTGCGGACCTATTGCGACAAGCTGGTTGGAGTAGGGAAGGATGAAAGGATCCGTATGAAGTTGTTCATGAGGAGTTTGAAAGGAGATGCATTGTCTTGGTACGTTAGCCAAAATCCCAGGAAGTGGTCAAGCTAGGTGAGCATGGCATCTGACTTTATGGACAGATTCAGGTTTAATACAAAGAACGCACCAGATGTGTTCTATATCTAAAATTTGAAGAAGAAGCCCACGGAGACATTTCGCGAGTATGCTACTCGCTGGAGTTCTGAAGCTGCTAAGGTCAGACCCCCCTTAGAAGTGGAGCAAATGAACAAGTTCTTTGTCCGGGCTCAGGACCCGCAGTACTATGAACGGCTGATGATGATTGAGAACCACAAGTTCTCCGACATTATCAAATTAGGTGAAAGAATTGAAGAAGGTAATAAAAGTGGTACGGTTACAAATTTCGAAGCCTTGCAAGCTACGAATAAGGCTTTATAGTCTGGTGGTATGTCCAAGAAAAGGGACGTAGGGGCCATGATGGTTGCACAAAGGACCAAGTCTCCCCTTAAATACCAAGCTTACCATACACCTCCACTCGCATATCAGCCAACCCCAAATTACCAAGCACCCTCATACCAAGCTCCGCCACCAACTTATCACTCATCTCCACCCCTTACATATCAACTTACTTCACCCAGATACTCCCAACCCGCTTGTGTCTACCAAACTTATAATGCTCAACCATCCTATTATCAATCACCCCCTGCACGCCAAAATTTCCCTAGACCCCAACCTAATTTTGATCTCAGACCTCCAAAACAATACACTGCCATCGCTGAACCCATCGACCAGTTGTATGACTAGCTCAAAGCTGCTGGTTATGTCACCCCCATCCCTATTGCAACCCCTGAGAATCCCTCTCAGTGGGTTAACCCAAACAAGTCCTGTGCGTACCACTCCGGCACGAAAGGGTACACCATCGATGAATGCCGCTCATTGAAAGACAAGATACAGTCTTTGATTGATAACAAGATCATTGTGGCAATGGAACCCGCTCCAAACGTTTGCAACAATCCTCTGCCAGACCATAAGGGTGGAGGTATCCACATGATCGAAGTAGAAGATGACTGGGATCCCGAGGGATCAATCGTGTTGATCGCAGAAGGTGATGACCCAAAGATACCGGAAATTACTCTCAATCCAATCATAGTCCAGATCCAACCGTCTGAAGACGCTAAGGTGAATATGTCTATGCCTCTTTAGTTTGATGTCGCGCCACCCGCAAAGACACCAACATCAATTGAGGTTGAATTCACGCCTCTGACAAATACACCCACACCATTTGAGGTTGCAGTCTTGCCACCCAAGTCACATGTATAGGACCAACTGGGGTATTGGTCATGGACTAAAAGATATTTTAGAAGCTCATTAAGGTCCATTTACAGGTCAGGGCCATAAAGGCCTAATGAGATCCTAACAACGTCATGGCATGCTCATGTTCCATTCGAAGTGAGGATATCAGCGCCGATCCCAGTGGCGATGTCTACCATGCCACCATTCTATACAAATGTTGTACCCTGGGACTATGCAGCCGAGGCGAGAAGGAAGGGCAAGGTCAGGATTGAAGAAACTGTCGCAGCACAAGGTATGACAAGAACTGATGGAGTCTATACCCTGAACATCTGGCTGAATCAAGCAAGCAGTCCTCCAACCGGCCGCCCGTCATTGAGACAGGTCCGGACGACCTTTGAAGAAATCTACAGGCCAAGGAATATTCGCTCATCGACCAGTTAAATAAGACGCCGGCACAAATATCCATTCTTTCTTTGCTGCAACATTCTGAGACGCAAAAGAATGCTTTGTTAAAGGTGCTAAATGAAGCGTACCAAGAAAAATCACTAGCGGGGAAGTGGCTAATGTGGTAGGACAACTTGTGGGAAGCCATAAGATCACCTTTTATGAGGACGAGCTGCCACCTGAAGGGCTGGGGCACAATAAAGTGTTGCACATCATCGTGCAATGCGAAGATTATTTCATCACCAGGATCTTGATTGATGGAGGTTCCAGTCTGAACATTTGTCCACTGGTAACACTCAAGAAGTTGGGCAAAGGGATGCATGAGATAAAGGATGGAGAAATCAATGTGAAAGCCTTCGATGGTTCTCTTAGATCCACCATTGGTGAGATTAGTCTATGCCTTCAAATGGGACAAACCTGGTTCGAGGTCGATTTCTAGGTAATAGATGTACCAGCGTTTTACAACTTGCTGCTGGGACAGCCGTGGATTCATTATGCTGGGGCCGTAGCATCAAAGCTGCATCAGTAAGTAAAGTTTGAATGGAATCACCAGGAAGTGATCATTCACGGCGACGCTAGCAACCCTATATACAGTCGCCAGACCATTCTGGCGATCGAGGGAAGAAGGAAGCTGGGTGGAGAAACATACCACCACATTGAGCGGGTCAATGCTATCGACAAAGACAAATGGTGGGATAGCAAAATCGAGAGTATACTGAGTTGGAGTGGGTACGAACCTGCCAAAGGGCTCGGCAAGAACCTCCAAGGAATCTCTAAACCCATAAAACTCATGAAACATGGCACTACTTTCGGTTTGGGATATGAATACACCTAGGAAGAGTTCAATAGCTGGTCGCCACAATGGCACGATCCTTACTACCCATTAGAGCAGCCAATACCGCTTTTGGAACAGACCTTCCAAAAGGCCGACATTATTTATGGGTCGGATGAAGAAGAAGCACTTGTGGCAGTGAAGAGCTTGTTTCTAGAGGAGAATGATATAGACTGTTGTGTTATTCCCGAGGAGGAGGGGAGGAAGGCCCTTCCATACATGTCGTGAGCAGAGGGGCACATCTCAAGAATTGGACCATCAGGACAACCAGAGCCCGACGAGCCCCGGGTAGCAAGGCTAAAACAAGCATTGTTCATCTTTTTACTTACTAAATGATTTTCTTTTCGCATTTTTCAATTCTCGCAATAAGATCGTCGATGTTCAAAACAATTATTAAATTTATCAAAAGCATTTTTGATTAATAGTTATCGCTATCGTTTTCTCCCTGTGCTTTACTTATACAACATTACAACTACTTGTCTTGATGAACCAATGACTGTGACATGCAATAAGACAACGTAACAAACAGACATAGATTCAGAGGAAGACAACATACCTGACGAGATTGTCAAAGAAGTTAAGAATTTTGAGAACAGAGCTAAGTCTAACCTAGACGAGACCAAAATTGTAAACCTGGGAGATTCAGAAAACATCAATGAAACATGGATGAGCATTCACCTGTCGCCATCAGAGAAGAAAGAATACGCAGAAATTCTAAAGGAATATAAGGACATATTCGCCTGGTCGTATGATGACTCTAAGTATGTCTATTCTGGCTCACAAACTGCCAACCAATCTAATGTGTCCGCCGGTAAAGCAATATATCAGAAAGCTCAAGCCTGATATGAGTTTGAAAATTAAGGAAGAAGTCACCAAGCAGATCAAAGCCAAGGTTCTTAGGGTGGTTGAGTACCCAACATGGTTAGCCAACATTGTGCCAGTGCCGAAGAAGCATGGGAAGGTTAGAGTCTGTGTCGACTACAGGGATCTCAACTGGGCCAGTCCGAAAGACGACTTCCCTCTGCCAAATATACACATCCTGATCGACAATTGCGCAAAGCATGAGCGACAGTCATTCGTAGATTGCTTTGCTGGTTATCATCAGATCTGGATGGATGAGGAAGATGCTGAGAAAATGGCTTTCATTACGCCGTGGGGAGTGTACTATACAAGATGATACCATTCGGCCAGAAGAATGTAGGGGCCACCTACATGAGGGCCATGAATACAATCTTCCATGATATGATACACAAGGAGATCGAGGTATATGTGGATGATGTTATTATCAAGTCCAAGAAGGCCACTGACCACATAGAAGATCTAAGGAAATTCTTCAATAGACTACGGAAATACAACCTGAAAGTAAACCCCGCGAAGTGTGCATTTGGGCTTCTTACTGGGAATTTGCTTGGGTTTATTGTGAGCTGTTGAGGAATAGAACTGGATCCATCGAAAGTCAAAGCCATTCAAGAACTACCACCGCCAAGGAACAAGAAAGATGTGATGAGTTTCTTGGGAATGCTTAACCACATCAGCCGATTCATATCACAGTCTACAGTTATCTGTGAGCCGATCTTCAAGATGTTAAAGAAGGATGCCGCCACCAAATGGACCAATAACTGCCAAAAGGCCTTCGACAAAATCAAGGAGTACCTGTCAACACCACCAGTCGTAGTCCCACCTGAGCTAGGTAGACCCTTATTACTCTACCTTGCAGTGTTAGATGTAGCTTTCGACTGCGTTCTGGGTCAGCATGATGAAACCGGAAGGAAGGAGCAAGCCATTTATTATCTCAGTAAAAAGTTTACCCCGTACGAGGCCTGATATTCTCTATTGGAATGCACCTGTTGTGCTTTGACTTGGGTAGCTCCGAAGCTGAGACATTACTTCTGCGCCTATGCTACATATCTCATATCAAGAATGGATCCTTTGAAGTACATCTTTCAGAAGCCCATGCCCACTAGCAAGCTATCCAAGTGGCAGATCCTGTCAAGTGAGTTCGACATTAATTACGTAGCTCAAAAAGCGGTCAAGGACAGGCACTGGCAGATCACCTTGACGAGAACCCCGTGGATGGAGAATACGAACCCCTGAAAATTTTGTATTTTCCTAATGAAGACGTATCATTAATAGGAGAGGACATTGCATAATCCTATGACGGTTGGAGAATGTTCTTCGATGGAGCAGCAAACTTCAAAAGAGTTGGTATTGGAGCAATCCTAATATCAGATACCGGTTAGCATTACCCAGTGTCTACCAAACTCAGGTTTCCCTGCACCAACAATATGGCCGAGTATGAAGCCTGCATCTTAGGACTCAAAATGGCCGTTGACATGAACGTTCAAGTGCTGCTAATGATTGGAGATTCAGACTTACTTATACATCAGGTACGAGGAGAATGGGCAACCATGAATTCCAAGATACTCCCATATCTGCATCACGTAAAGGAATTGAGAAAGAGGTTCACAAAGACGGAATTCCAACATGTTCCCAGAATCCAGAATGAGTTCGCCAATGCATTGGCTACCCTATCATCTATGATACGGCATCGAGACAAGAATTTCATTGATCCCATTCCGGTGAAAATCCATAATTAGCTAGCTTACTGTGCTCATGTTGAAGAAGAAGCAGACGGAAAGCCTTGGTTTCATGATATCAAGGAATATTTAGCAAAAGGAGAGTACCCGGAGCTTGCGAATCGTACTCAGAAACGTACACATCGGAGATTGTCCCACAACTTCTTTCACAGTGGGGGAATCCTATATAGGAGGACTCCTGATTTAGGATTATTATGATGTGTCGACGGAAAGGAAGCATCCAAGCTACTAGAGGAAATTCATGCCAGGACCTGCGGTCCACATATGAATGGTTTTGTCTTAGCAAAGAAGATACTTCGGGCTGGTTACTTTTGGATGACTATGGAAACGGACTGCATACAGTATGTCCGAAAATGCCACCGCTGTCAGATACATGCAGACATGATAAAGGTACCTCCAAGCGAGCTTAACACAAAAAGCTCACTATGGCTGTTGGCCGCATAGGGAATGGACGTTATTGGACCAATAGAGCCTGCCTCTTCTAATGGACATAGGTTCATCCTAGTAGCCATCGACTATTTCACCAAATGGGTTGAAGCAGCACCTTACAAAGCAGTGCTAACAAAGTCGTGGCAGACTTTGTCCGCGACCGCATTGTTTGTCGATTCAGAATTCCAGAGTCAATCATTACTGATAATGGCTCCAACCTCAACAGTGACTTGATGAAAGCTATGTGCGAAACTTTCAAGATCA
This sequence comes from Nicotiana attenuata, assembly GCF_001879085.1. Taxonomy (NCBI): domain Eukaryota; kingdom Viridiplantae; phylum Streptophyta; class Magnoliopsida; order Solanales; family Solanaceae; genus Nicotiana; species Nicotiana attenuata. Next base: position 90,657 of record NW_017674459.1, read on the forward strand.
AACACAAAAATTCCACAGTCTACAGGCCTCAGATGAATGGAGCTGTAGAAGCCGCCTACAAGAATATAAAAAAGATATTGAGGAAAATGATAAAGAATCACAGAAAGTTATCATTTGCTCTACTAGGGTATCGCACCACAGTCCGCACATTGACCGGGGCAACCCCCTATATGCTGGTCTAGGGTACAGAGGCTGTCATTCCCGCGGAGGTAGAAATTCCTTCCCTAAGGATCATACAAGAAGCTGAGATCAATGACGCAGAGTGGGTAAAAAGGTTTTATGATCAACTAGCCCTTATATACGGAAAGAGAATGAATGCAGTCTTCCATGGTCAACTCTGTCAGAACAGAATGTCCATAGCCTTCAACAAAAGAGTCAAGCCAAGACAGTTCACACCGGGCCAGCTGGTGTTAAAGAAAAATTTCCCGCATTAAGATGAAGCCAAAGGGAAGTTCTCTCCCAACTGTCAAGGTCCATACCTGGTTCACCACGTTTTGACGGGAGGAGCCCTCATACTTGCAGAAATGGACGGAGAAGTCTGGCCAAAGCTGATCAATTCAGATGTAGTCAAGCATTACTATGTGTAATCTTTATGCTTTCCTTATATGATGTAAATTAAACTAGCCTGACCTAATTCCCGTTTAAGAGGGGATACGTAGGTAGCCCTATGCGTTCGGTCACAATTCAATAAAAATTTCATTTCCCCCCGCAATTGGAAACTAGGGCAGAATTTTGAGGAGGACCCTCAAAATTCTGAAGTAATCTCAGCCGATCGCCACACGAGCAACAGTCAGAAACGTCAACCCATCAAACTGAGGCAGAAGTTTTAGGAGGACCCTCAAAATTCCGTAGCAGGAAAGGTTGCAATGTCCTAAGCCACGTCATAGTCGTCGATTCATCTAAAAACTATTTTTAATTATACATTTATGTCATACTTTTAGAAAATCATGCATGTTTATTATTGAAACTTCTTTGTTTAGCAATGCTACCCCAATGATACAAACGATATTACCAGATCAAAGCCGGATGAGTCAAGTAAAGCCAGCAGGGATACGAACTAACCTTCCCCCTTACAAAACTCACGATTCTTCTTTGGATGCAGGCACTAGGATTGCGAAATCATTAAACATATTGTTCGCCCATGGGACAAACATTGTTCAAAACACGATTCTCAGAACCGTTACACTTGCCAATATTTGCTATCAGCACACATCAGTGATGTTCCGTATGTCACAATGCTCCAAATAATCACAACGCCGCAATCTGCTATCAGCTAAGAAAACTCAACTGTCATTTGTTATCTTATTCTTACATAAGGCTACTATTTTGCGTTCCAATTTGCATACGGCTACCATTCTGCCTTCCGAAACTAAACATTGTCTCCATCTGCATTTGCATTGCATATAGCTACTATTCTGCCTTCCAATTTGCATAAGGCTACCATTCTGCCTTCCGAGACTAAATGCCGTCTCCATCTGCATTTGCATTGCATAAGGCTACTATTTTGCCTTCCAATTTGCATAAGTCTACCATTCTGCCTTCCGAGACAAAACGTTGTCTCCATCTGCATCTGCATTGCACAAGGCTACCATTCTGCCTTTCGAGACTAAACGCTGTCTCCATCTGCATCTGCATTGCATAAGGCTACTATTCTGCCTTCCCATTTTGCATAAGGCTACCATTCTGCCTTCTGAGACTAGATGTTGTTTCCATATGCATTTGCATTGCATAAGGCTACTATTCTGCCTTCCAATTCGTATAAGGCTACCATTTTGCCTTCCGAGACTAAACGTTGTCTCCATCTGCATCGGCATTACATATGGCTAGTATTTTGCCTTCCAATTTGCATTAGGCTACCATTCTGCCTTCCGAGACTAAACACTGTCTCCATCTTCATTTGCGTTGCATAAGGCTACTATTCTGCCTTCCAATTTGCATAAGGCTACCATTCTACCTTCCGAGACTAAGCGTTGTCTCCATCTGCATTTTCATTGCATAAGGCTACTAGTCTGCCTTCCAATTTGTATAAGGCTACCATTATACCTTCCGAGACTAAACGCTGTCTCCATCTGTATCTGCATTGCATAAGGCTACCATTCTGCCTTCCGATATGCATAAGTCTACCATTCTGCCTTCCGAGGTTAAGCTCTGCCTCCAATTTTCTTCGAAACTAAACGTTATCTCAAGCACTATTTATCTCGCTTCTCTTACAGGCGAAGTTCTACCTTTCAATTCGCAAGACTAAGATCTGTCTTCTCCGCATCATACTTCTGCATCCTTCATGGGCTGAAATATCGCCAACTCATCCGAAGGCATCATCGTTCGGAGGCACCATCTTCATAGCCCGAGAACACCATGTCATTGCCTGAGGACCTCTTTCAATCTTTCGCATATCATTATTCAAAGGCGTCATGGTTTGGAGGCACTATCCCATAGCCGAGAACATCATTTCATGGCCTGCGAATCCTACACCAAACAACCCATGGCCCAGGACATCATGGTCTGAGGACGCCATTCCTAACCGTCCAAAGACAGCATTCATGGTCCGACGGGAATTTGCATCATTTTTAAGTTACGCAATATATGCTTGTATCGTTTATTTGCATGTAACTCGGCGAGCAAAGGTTATCCCAGCAGGAGCGATCCCGCTCCAGTTTCCCAGCCATATCAAACCTCACCATTCCCGTAAACTGTTTACTCCCCGGCCCTAGACGTTGCGTCCGCTCTTGAGATGACTTCACCGGTACACTTCGTCGATGAATCCAGAACGACACATTCCCTGATTCCTATAGAACCAGGGACATGTAGGTAGCTCAGAAGCCAGGGTGCGGCCTAATTTCTCAAACGGTTTCGCTCGGTCAAAATTGGCCATCATTTCTTTACCCGAAAATTCTTTCATCCTTCCCGGGTTAAGAGGGGCACATGTTGATACCCAATTTTTCCCTATATATTTTAAATATGCAAAAATACCTTCAAAATAGCATATATATGCATATATAAGTATGCCCAAGGTTTTTATTATTTTTCCCATAATTTTAAGAGTTTAAATTAATTTATTTTCTCCCTTTTTATCCATAAAATCTCCAATAATTATTTCCAAAATTATTGTTTTGATAATTCATCTATTGGATTTCTATATTTATGACAAAATATGGCTAAGGTAATTTTTATATATTTTTACAATTACATTTAGTATTTTTAAAGCTCAATTGCATATAATTGCAATGTTAGCCCAGTTTAAGATATAATTATATTTTATATGCATAAAATTTGACCCTGTATTATTAAATTGTTAATTATGTATTTTAAATAATTTTTGGCACCTTAATTTATTTTCCAAAAATTACCTATTATTTCTTATAAATTAAATAGAGGAAAATTGGCTATTTAAATAACAGCCAAATTTGGCTTTCAATTATAGCAAAAATTGGATCCCTTTCCAGCCCAATTTCACACCTAAATCACCCGACTCATAACCTATTAACACCTACCCTTTTCCTTCTACGATTTGCTCATTCTCGTGTTTCTTCTGAAAGATCCTTTACTTTGAACCGTTTTACTCTCTCTGAAAACTAGGGTTCCTCGGAGTTCTTTTACGCATGTTCTAACTGATTTCTTTATGATTAAACCTTTTATCCTTGTTTTTTTTGACCGATCTTGTGCTCTTACTGCTGTTAACTTGACTCTGTTAAAAGCCCAATTTTTTAAGATTTTCTTTACTTTGTTTCTATGAATGTTAGCATGACTTTCCTTACTTTTCTTCTCTGAGTGTTAGCATGCTTTCTTTACTTCGTTTCTGTGTGTTATCCTGCTTACTTGATTCATGTGATCAGCCCACTTATGTAACTTTTGTGTGACTATGCTCACTTTGTTTGTTCATCTCTTGCTTCTTTCTGTGACTATGCTTCGAATATGTTTTCCTGCTACATCTGTGGACCTCCTCTATTTATATGTTAAAAGTGCAGAGTCATGACTCCCTTTTGATTGATTCTGGTTTCCTTAATTGATGGTGATTGAAAAAAAAATTCTTTCAAAACCCTAAAAGCTTTGCCCCGTCTGTTAAGCTGACTGATTTCCTTACCATATTTGCTATGATACTTATTTCTACTAAGTTGTGTCCTCAATCAAGGCTTTATGAATTTGGTCCAAATCGACTACTCTATGCTACTGAATCTTGACTCCTTCCATATTTAGGCATGCACTGATTTTTCTTATTGCCTTATATAATATTGAATCTTCCCGTTTGATTTGATTCTCTTGACTTAAGGGGAATACTGGCCTTGATTTCTTGACTGACTGATTCTGAGTTCCTTAATTACTGATGGACTTTGATTTTTACCTTATCTGGTAGCTGCTTTCAAACTATAAATGCCTCAGTCTTTCATTAACACAGACGAGACTTGGCTTTCAAAAAACCTCTCTCTTACTTAAAAAAACTTTTTATTATTCTACTACTATTAGCCGGCTGCAAGCCAAGGCTAATCGTCTATAAACCTTGGTTCTTTCATTTTGCTTACCCCTATCTTCACTGTATGTCCTTGTTTAATTTAAAGTCTCAACAACAACATGTTTCTATTCCTACTTCAGTTTCCTTTATTTCTGGCCTACTTTTACTTGTGGTTTTGTTTTGATGTCTGTATCTAAGCATGCTGATATGATTCCCCTCCCTTTAAATTCATGTATTCCCTTTGTGTGATTCAAGCATGCCTGGACAATTGTATTATTTTACCTACTGTGCACTTACCACTTTGTGAAACCCAAATCCCTATCCCTCCTCTATGTGTTCATGACTGGTTTGTGATTATTCCAGTTTCCAACTATCTCTGAGCATGTCCATACCAGTCCTAATACTCCTGCTGGGGTCAGGTGACTGCAGTCAATGTATATGCATCCCCAAACCCCCTTAACCCCATGTGTGATTATTGAATTCATTCACTTACTGTGTGGTCTTACCCTGAAGTGTTTGAACTCTATTTTACTAATCCAGCTCTTTTCAACCATCTCTTTTACTAACTACTTTCAAAATGGACCTTTCGGTCCAGTTTTTTAAACAAACTTCTTTCAAACATGTGTCTTGCACTTTCACTCTACTCTTAGATTACTAAGTTCT
>NW_017674460.1:0-11266 GCF_001879085.1 Nicotiana attenuata
GAAGAAAGGTTGGTAAGAGTCAACACCACTAATGATTCTGTAAGCATAAAGATCTAAAAGTAGAATGTCAAATCGGTCTTTTTACTCTTTAAAAATAAAAAATTGGTGGATAAAATTATATTACGATTAAATATTCAAAACAAGCAATGAACTAATATTAAGAATCTGAATCAACATAAAATAAATTATTTTTTGCTAACACCAAATAATTAAATCTTTCAATTAATTATTTCGCAAGAGAATCCAATTCAATTATTTTTTAAATTCATCTTATGAGTAAAATTATTTTTCAAGTTAAAACAAAATCTTAGGGTACATAAATTTATTCCATAAATAGAGCGTTAGAGATTAGAAAAATTAGAACACAAAGTAAAAAGGGTTAGTATAGTATTAAGAATCAAAAAGGCCATACAAGTGTCTGAGGAAGCACAATCAAAGTTAAATTCTAAACAGGAATAAGCTTCAAGATCATATTATAAAGAGACGACTATGGTATAACGGGATTATCATTTGTAGATTCCTCTGACGGAATCGAAACAATATTGACATGTCATGCATTACTTGCAAATGTTAGATCAAGAGGTATACATCTCACTTTAGATTTGATACACCTTTAGAGTTGAGGTCATACAACTCACTTTAGATTTGATATATCTTTTCAAACAACTTAAATAACCATCACAAATATATCAAAACAGAGCAATGGTACTAAATTTATAAGGAAAGTAAAATTTGTAATATGGAATGAAACGCTTATGGCTAACCATCGAATGACCGAAATAAGGAGTTTTAGAGATATATTGGATATCAATGAACATTTGGTGAAAAGGTAATGGTTTAGGAGGTGATTTCTGTCAGTACTACTAATAGTTCCAAAATTGACGAAAGCAGCGATTGTAAAAGCTAGCTTGCCAAAATTATGTTTATGGCTTCAAACGAAAATGATTCAATTGACAAAAAAATAAAAGTAAGAACAGATCCAGAATTCAGTGACTTTTTGCTTCGTCTCCGAAACGAAGTAGAGCATATAATAAGAGATGGGTTCTTCCAGAACACTTAGTTATCAATCTCAATGGTAATAGTAGTGAATTTAATAAGGGAATATTTTCATTATTAGATTAAAATACAATTTGTGCAAATCACATAATAGAAATTAAAGAACTATCTTTGCTAGCAGAAATGAATATGTTGATTAACTAAATAAAATGTTGATTACTAAGTTTTATAGTAAAAATATTTTTTTTTTGTAATTTTTGACTCAGCAGAATATGATACCGATAATTACTACCTCGAAGAATACTTAAAACTTTAACACCAAATGGCCTTCTATCATACAGGTTTGTTGTTAAGTTCATTTCTTACGGATGTTAGTATCACCGTATATATAATAGACTAAGTTAAAAATTGATTTTCCGCTGCAAATAAGTTGATTTTGAAGAAAAATATGCCCCTTATACTACTGAAAAACTTAGATCTGCCGAATAGCTTATGTAATAGCACACATTGGTATATAAAAATTCATACATGCAGAAATTATGATACTGGTCAATGTGCTTCTAAGTACGTGTTTATCCCCGAATTCAACTTTCTTCTTTCGAAATTAAAGAATATTCTTTTAAATTTGTGTGAAAATAATTTTCAATATGTTTATGTGTTGCAATTATAATAAATAAAGCACAAGGACAAACATCCTAAATATTGGACTATATTTACCGCAATATAGGTTCTTGCACGAACAACTATATGTTGTTCTTTCAAGAGGGATATCAATATCGACAACAAGAGTTCTGGTTATGGTGGAGCAACCAAAGCATTAAAAGGAAAAACATACACAAAAGAAACATCGCCTACAAACAAGTGTTCGGTAAGATACCATAATATTAAATATTATTAAACTATAATACATAATTATCTAACTAACACGACCAAATTGATCATTTGTGTAAGTTCTGATGATATCCATTCATTTTGAATTTATGTATTATGCTGATGTATAATATTTTTCGGCATTTAGATGATTGTTGTATATACATAGAATTTCTCTCATTAATTAAATTTTGTTGTTCCTTCATATGAATAAATGTTTAAACCATCATGTGCTATTATTAACGTGCAACACACGTTTATAGATACTAGTTTTCTTAAATAAAAGATCAGGCTAAGTCAAATAATAAAGACATTAAATAGAATCATGTTTTACCTACTGAAAATTCATAAATCTGTTAGTATAAATCAAGATATTTGTTAAGTAATTAATACTAACAAATCATAGACCTTCTTCTAATAGGTAATACTAACAATTTATAGACCATCATATATCATGAACTTTTCATTGACATAATTTCTAACCTGATTACACTAAGGTCTATTAGTTTCAAATTCTTTCCGTTCTCTTTTCCTTTTATTTTCATTTATTATGCAATAATATTACCTATTAGTATCTTTTCTTGTTCATATTCTTTATCTGTAGGCAAACAAATTAAAGCTACTTATCTTTTCTCAATCAAGAAATCTACTAGTCTATAATTGCTAAAATAGGTGTTAGGACCAACAGTATCATTTCTAACTAACACGTGACCTTTCTTTTTCATACTTAAAATTCTCATATTCTCAGCGTTTCGTTTTTACTCTCTGGCTACCTTCCTTTATATTGCTTCCTTTCCCATCATTATTATGTAGCATTATTTTCTTCGCCCATTTGTGAAGACAAAATAAACAGAAAATTAAATGTGATGGATAGTTTTTGTTTTGCTTATGCTCTAGTGGTTCTTATTTCCATGTTGAGCAATGTACATGGGAAGTTAATCAATGATGTAAACCAGTTAGGAACCAACGGCTGTGATTTATTTCAAGGGAGTTGGGTTTATGATGATTCTTATCCTCTTTATGATTCATCAGTATGTCCGTTCATTGAAAAACAGTTTGATTGTTTCAAAAATGGCAGGCCAGATAAAGATTATCTTAAATATAGATGGCAGCCCAATGAGTGCAATTTACCCAGGTACTCTTCTTCAATTGATGTTTTTCACTTCTTTTTTTTTTGTTACAGTGTGTAAGTGTTTTTACCTCGTTCATGGCTGTTTTTATGCTTTGGTTATACCTTGTGTTTTCTGTTGATGCACTTTAATTTTGTGTCTGCACAGCTTCCAATTAATAACTGCCTCTTTTCATGGCGGAAACGTTTTAATCCGTGACTTTTTGTTTGTCTTTTTTGTTGTTTGTTTTTTTATTACTCCGTCTTCCTTTTCTTCCTCTCATAGGAGTGGCAAAAATAGAAATTACAAGGAAATTCAAAAAAAAAAAAAAAATAAACAGTTGAAAAAGTTAAGGGAATTTAACTAATTATATACATTAAAAAAATTGACCATATATACACAATATAATTTTTGATGAAGTAGTTCGGCTGAACCCCTTTCACCCATCTAGCTCTACCCTGCTCATGGGATGTTGTTTCAGCTAATATGATGAGTAGCCGTATGCTTCTTGTATTTGATCGTGACAACAAATACTACTCTCTTTAATCCATATTATCTGATTTTTAAGTTTTTGATCATCTCTTTAGAAAAATATTTCTATCAAGTGTTTCAATTTACACTCCGTCCATACGACGTGTGATATCTTTAATAAATTTCAATTTGCTAAAGTCACTGCTAATTGGAATGAAGAGTCCAATATTTAAGTTAAAAGAACCTGGAAATTACATAAGAAGAAAGAAAAGTTAAAATATTCTAAGTAAATGGTATATATGAGAATTAAGAGCCCGTTTGGCCAAGCTACAAAAATCTGCTTATTTGGAAAAGTACTTTTTTCAAAAGTACTTTTAAAAAAAAAAAACAGTTTGTGTTTGGCCAATTCTTTTAAGAAGCACTTTTTGCAATATTTGGTAAACAAATTGTGTTTGGCCAATCTTTCTAAAAGTACTTTTGAATGTCAAATTACCAAAAAGGGTATTACCCAGATCTTATAATTCTTTTAAAGAAAAAATGAACTCAAATATTTACCTAAAAAGTAGAATTATCAGAACTTTTTTTCTAAAAGCTAATTGTATTTTAGGCGAATTTATTCCACAAACTTTAAGATAGACAATTATTAGATAACACTTGCTTCTGTAATACAATTATTGGAAAAGATCCTCTCACTTTTCTAAGATACTTTTAGTGCCACCTCCTTTTTCTGCAAACCTATTTTTGAAATAAGCACTTAAAAAGATTACCCATAAGTAAATACGTTCTTGAAAAAAATCATGGGACTCGTGGATTTTCTGTTTTTGTTTTTTCTTTTACTTTTCCTGGCTAGTTTCAGAGTTTGTTATGAGTGTTAAAAGACTTTACTACTTCCAAGTTTGGGCTTTTTTAAAAAAAAAATTAAATCTGCATAATCACAATTCACATGTTAATAACTGGCACTCTTAATCAGAAAAGGAAATATGCATTGACAGATGCAAAGACAATTGGCTTTTATTGGACAAAAGCTAGAAAACAACGTAATCTAATCAAACACGATGATAAAGTTTAAGATTTTCCAAGCTGGCGGATCATGTGCAAATTGTCTGTGCTTTATTTGATTTGATTTATTTGTCTCATTCAGAGAATTAAAAGAAAGGATGTTTTATAAATGTTAGTATTGGTTAAAGTTTTATCATGTCACTACGTTTAGTTTAGGTGCAATGTACTTTGTTAAAAATAATGTTAGCAACGTTTATAATTTTGGAGGATTGAGAATGCTTAAGTAATTGAAATTTCAAGAGTACATTACGTTGCACCGATGTAGCTATATTTTAAGTTTATAGCCTTATAGCAGATTATATTTTTCAACAGTATCTATACACCCGGTATACAATATTATAATATTGCACAGTTATATATATATATATATAAATTGGGTTTTCGTCTCCTACGAACTTCAACTCATGAAAAAATTACCAAATAGCTCGAATCTTTACGGAATAACTTCAAATTTTAACCACAACTTCAAAATAACATCCCCATAAATTTATCAAAAATTTGGAAAAATCACAAAATTCATTTATGAGTTTTCAAGCTTTTAAAAACTTCACTCCAACAATATGGAGTTCTTAAATTTTACTTTAATTCATTCGACAATGTTTAAATCTGTGATGATAAGCATGATCATCACTCTCAATCAGATTCTAACACATATCTTCTTAATACCTATTAATAGGTGAATTTTTTTTTAAAATTATATACGAAATAAGCTAAATTAGAAAACAAAAAATATAGGGTAAAATTGGTTGAGGGAAGTGTCTCACCTATATTTCCCCGTAATTGTTTCCAAAATAAATAACGTGAAAATAATGATTCATACGATAAACTCTAAAAATCAAAGCGTAATTATTGTTGATTACGATAGATTGATTCATGGATCCTCCAGTGGCAACCCCGCTAGTGTCGGTGCTCTTTAATTTCCTTTTCTTTTGCTCTTTGTCAGCTTGTATTAGCATCACGATCAAGCAACAAAAATATTCATAGACAAATTACCATAGTAAAAATCATATTTTTTTGATTATGCAAATTCACTATTTGTATAATAATATTGTCGAAACAAATTGTTTTAATCCGCTCTGCTTAGTTGCCATCCCTAGAAATTAGAGGCGGATTCAGAATTTTAAAGCATTCGACTGATGTTTTGTGTAGGTTTAATGCTATAGAATTTCAGGAGAAATTCAAGGGAAAGCAGATAATGTTTGTAGGAGATTCAATAAGCTTAAATCAATGGCAGTCTCTTACTTGTATGCTTCATGCTGCTGACCCTCAAGCTAAATATGTCTCCAAACGGATCGGAGGAACTTCTATCTTCACATTCCCGGTACATTTAGTGATTATAAATTTTTCAATAATATTCTTTTCTTCCTAATATATTATTATCGTAATTCTCACGAAATCATTTTCCAACAATTATAATACCTTTTAATTTGATAACTTGTTTCTTTTTTTCTTTTTATTGCCACAAATATGACATGTTTCTCAATCTTCAAAAAAGATGCACTTAAAAGTTAAGATTTAAGCAGCTTGATGATTAAAATTTAACTCAATTTTATATGAAGTAGCCTTTTAGTAATAGTAGTAGTTTAACATACCTCGAACTACCACGTGCATTATGTCAACAGGTTCCACTATCAACTCGATATGAGAAGTTGAGTCGTTTTTTCTTTTCTAGAAATGGTATAGGAAAAAATGAGATAGTCTATATATTGGCGAATCTACCTTATTAAGTAGAGTGACATCATGTCGCTCGCTTCACTAAAATTCTTATCGTGTATGCGAGATATGCGTAAAAAACAAAATGAACAAAGTAGACGCGGATGTAAATGTTTCAGGATCCCTTGTAAAGGTGCTGGCCTCAGGACTGCGAGTTTGATTATCAGCAGGAGCTTCATCTTTTTTTTTTCCTGGTTTTCCTTTTTCCAACTTATTGAGATTTTCCTTTATTCTCAGTTGGGCCCTAGGGCCTCACCTCTTTTCCTTTTTCTTTTCTTCGTTTTATTTTCCTCTTATTTCTTCCTTTTATTGCTAATTTCGCTCTTCTTCTTCTTCTTCTTCTTTATTTTTTAAACTTTTGTATATCACACCTTATTTTGTTTCTGCCTTCTATCATTATACCTTATTTCAGGAGCAAATCTTTTCGATAGGTAATTTGAATTGATTTAGTTACCATATAATGGTTCTCTTTGTTATGGCACCATATTAATTTATATATTGGAGTATAATTTAAACCATATTTTCTATTGGCTTTTGAAAAAAAAAGCTTGATTAATAGTCGTTTTGCGTTGATTATCATAGGTCAAACATTGATGGTTTTGCTTTAAAATTAACTTTCATATAACTCGACAATTAACATGAAAAAATTAACCCGAGAATGATAAAGGTTAATTGATCTAGTCAAGTAAAGAATATATAGTATTAAATTACTCGTTAAGCAAAAATTTTAATCGAAGGCAGTTTTTCATGAATTTATTTATTTATTGCAATTATTTTTGAACATATATATTTAAATTAAGCATAAAATTGTACTGAACCTAAATTGAACTTATTTGCTTTGTGAATGAAAGACTTATTCGAGTTAACCATGAACTAACCAAACCATGAATTCCCCTCTATACAATGAATTCAAGCTCTTCATTAGAAATTCCCTCCTTAACCGGAGCATAAATTTAGATATGTTGGATCTCATCAAATAGATTATCATAATTCAAATCCGGAAAACTCACGGATACACTGGCTCTTGCCTAATATTACGCACGATTCCATGAGGATATGTTATCGGAAATGCTGAGGCGTATGGCCCGATCCAACAATAGTATTTAAACTGTGCACTGCTGAGGGTCGAACGACACGAACCATAGATGCATCTATTAAACTGCCGAGGTGAACAGACTGCTCCCATGAGAGTGTGCACTAGTTTGACTAAATGTTTGACCAATTTCCGACCGATTTCGGTCGGAAACCCTTGGACAGAAATCACCTGATTTCTAGTAGTGGTGGTACATAATCTTGCCAAGGCGACGACCCGATCCCATAAGAGTGTGGTACATAAATTCTGCCGAGGCGTACGGCCCGATCCCATTAGAATAAGAAGCTTTGACGGGTCCTTGACCCCACTCACAAATAAACGTGTGAGTTGTAATTTATTTAGCAAAAACCTTTCAATGAAACATATATATAACACGGAAACATTCTGTAAGAGGAGTAAAATTATTCGGTGACTAACCATGAACTCGTGAAGTCTCTACAATAGCAACTCTAGTCTCGAGTAGAAATGTAAAACATAGGAATTTAATAGGCAAGAGACTGCTCAAATATTACCGCTATAGCATGATGTGAACCTAAGCCTACCCGGACAATAACATGAATGTAGCTACGTACAAGCTCTCGTCACCTCGCACGTACGTAGCCCCTACAACAAGTAGCACACATTAATATACAACACCTAGGGGTAATTTCCCCCTCACAGGGTTAGACAAGAGACTTACCTCGTCTCAAACCTCACTTTTCGGTCCAAAATTGTGCTTTAAATCCTCAACTCGGTGCCAAACGACCCGAAGCTAGTCAAATGTTATATAAAATAGTCAATACATGCTCAAGAGTTCACATCCTAGCTATTAAAGTGATTTTCCAACCCAAATTGAAGAATTCCTAAAATTCATCCCAGGCCCGCGTGCCCGAGTTCCGCAAATTTTTGAAGATAAACATTATCCATAACATCATGAACTCAAATATATAATTTATTCTCATTTCATGCCCAAATTCGTGGTCAAAATCCAAAAATATAAATTTCTAGGTTTTCCTTCAAAACCCAAATTTCTACAATTTTTCATGTCTAAATCCATATATAATCAAAGTATTTAACTTGTAATAGGTGGGATTAACTTACCTCCAAGTTGCTAGGTGAATGCTCATCTCAAGAAGCTCCAAATATCGTCAAAGAATAAAGAAATGAGCAAAAATGCTCAAACCCCCGTCTTAAAAACTAACTGCCCAGCGATCTTCTCGCCCGCGATGGGAAACGCCGCGCATGCGGTTTCGCACCCGCGGAAAAACTCTCGCGCCTGCGATGATTTCTTCGCACCTGGGCTTTCGCACTCGCGGCAAAACTCTCGTGCCTGCGATCTTCGCACCTGTACTTTCGCACCCGCAGCAAAATTCTTCGCGCCTGCGGTGCCGGCCCAACCCATGCATTTCCGCTTCTGCTACTCATGCCTCGCTTCCGCGAGCTCGCACCTGCGGCTGTCCAAGCGCAGGTGCGATTGCACCAGAAGCTGGGAGCTTCAGTTGTTGCTCTCCAAGTTCAAACTTGGTCCAAGCCTCGTGCGGTTAACACCCGAGGCCTCCGGGGCTCCGCCCGAACATACCAACAAGTTCCAAAACATAACACGGACCTACTCGAGGCCTCAAATCACATCAAACTACGTCAAAATCACGAATCGCACCCCAATTCAAGCTTAATGAACTTTAGAAATTCAAATTCTACATTCGATGCTGAAACCTATCAAATCACGTCCGATTGACCTCAAATTTTGCACACAAGTCACATTCGACATTGCGGACCTACTCCAACTTCCGGAATCGGAATCCGACCCCGTTATCAAATAGTCCACTCCCGATCAAACTTCTCAAAAACCTTCAAATTTCTAACTTTCGCTAAATGACCCCGAAATGATCTACGGACCTCCAAATCCACTTCCAGACGCGCTCCCAATACCAAAATCACCATGCAGAGCTATTCCCAGACTCGAAATCCCAAATGGACATCGATAACATTGAAATACCTCAACCCAAATTTAGGAAATTCTGCCAAAATGCTAACTTCCACAATAGGCGCCAAAACGCTCCCGAGTCATCCAGAACTCGATTCGGACATACGCACAAGTCCAAAATCATCAATGGAACCTGTTGGAAACTTCAAATCCCGATTTCGAGGTCATTTACTCAAAAATCACACTTTAGTCAATTCCTCCAACTTAAGGCTTCCGAAATTAGAATTTTCTTTCCAAATCAACTCCGAACTTCCCGAAATTCAATTCCGACCAAGCGTACAAGTCGTATTACCTAAAGTGAAGCTACTCCGGGCCTCAAACCGCTGAATGACGCGCTAGAGCTCAAAACGACCGGTCGGGTCGTTACATAGTTAGAGAGCAACCTTTTCACAGACATATTTAAATCTTGAATACATTTTCAAAATGCAGAAATACCGGTCGTTACATAGTTAGAGAGCAACCTTTTCACAGACATATTTAAATCTTGAATACATTTTCAAAATGCAGAAATACAACACGTCGTACCTGCTGTTCCGAAATGCCTTTCTGGTAGACATTACAACGGAGACCAATGGGACACGAGTTTTAATGCTTGACTCTCTCAGTTCAGCTGCTCAATGGAAAGATATGGATGTTCTCATCTTTGATTCCTGGCATTGGTGGCTTCATACTGGCAGGAAACAACCGTAAGTTCTCTTCTAATACTATCAATTTCCGCACATTTAGAATTCATTTATGTATTAATTAATTATACATTGTCTAATAAGAATAATATTATGCGTTGCAATTTTAACTATCATATATTCTAAATAAGATTGTTGTTACAGTTGGGATCTTGTTCAAGATGGAAACTCCACATACAAAGATGGACCTCGATTAACCCTATATGAGAAAGCACTGAATACGTGGGCAAAATGGGTAGATTCTGAAGTAGATACTACAAAAACTAAAGTATTTTTCCAAGGAGTTTCTCCTGACCATGACAAGTAAGTTCAACGAATATTTTATACTTACTATGTTATATATTCTGAAACAGCAATATACACGTTTAAGTTGTATACACTAACAACTGATACTTAATTGCAAAATTAGCCCGACGAGTTCAGGTTCAAAGACGTGTGAAGGAGTAACGCAACCATTGAAGAGTACAGAAGAAGTTCATCAAGAAGAATTGGTACTAGAGGAAGTTTTGAGAGGGATGAATAAATCAGTTTATTTATTGAACATAACAAAGTTGTCACAGTATAGAGCAGATGGGCATCCTTCTGTTTATGGACATGGTGGACATAGGGACTTGGACTGCACCCATTGGTGCTTGGCGGGTGTTGTTGATACTTGGAATCTATTCTTAAATGCACTCCTTGGATTATGAAAATAGGCTAGGGCTCATAAACTCCCAAGCCAAAAGATTAAATTTTTTATTTCTATTTTCATATCTAGTGCTTTTCCTGTACTAATATCCTGCTCATATGCTAAATATAAGGAGGGTTTTACTGTATTATTTTTGGAATAGAAATGAAAGATTATAAATCAAAACCCTTGTAAAATATTATTTTCTATAGCTATTGTAAATGTCTAATTTTTGTTCTTTCTTTTACATTGTAGTTTTGAATCATTATTTTTGTGTGTCTTTGGAGATTTTAGAATTAGACTTTTAGTTTAATTAATGGGATTTTTACCTTCGTATACCATATATGAAACCTTATTACCCTCAATGTTTAAGGATTGTGTTAATTACATTTCAGCATACCAAATTACCATTTATATACCATAATTCAAATTGAGGGTATAATTAATGCTTCATTTATATTAGGCGTTAATTTAGGAGCGTATATTCTCCCATTTTCGTTTACCCGCCTCTCTCTCCTCCCATCCCCATCCCCCCCCCCCCCCGACCTTTACCCGTTTCCTACGAGTTGTGTGTAGATGATGATTTTGTTGAAGATTCCCCTAAATTCCATCTGTAAAAAACTCAAGGTCTCTCCTTCTTCA
>NW_017674460.1:11838-14867 GCF_001879085.1 Nicotiana attenuata
GTGTCATTAATGTAGTTTATTTTGTAGTTGTTTGTAGGCTAGCTAGGGTAAATTGTAGATTAAGGTATTATTTTTTTACCTTTGTATGCTGCTACATTTACCTTCATACTAACTACAATTGATCTACATTTTGTGAGTTACTTGAACTAACTGTTATATTTTTGTAGTTATAGAGCTGTGGTTACCCTTTTCTTCCTTATTGTTTTGAGATAATGTTTACATGTGTAGATGTCCTGCATTGTTTTGTAGTTATAGGTGTGGGTAGGATGTTCTTCTTTTAGTTATATTTTGTAGTTATCATGTAGTTATATGTAGATTACTGCTTCTTTTTTATGCAAACTACTAATGTTCAATAATTTTTTATTTTCTGCAGAATGGCCATTACTTTGCACCACAAAATATTGATTATGGTGTGCTTAGATTCCACAGTTTGTGTGATCCGAGCATACCTAGCCAGATAAAAGCTTTACTCTCTCCAAATGCTTTAAAGCTTTTCCAAAAAACTTGTTTTGGTTACTTATTTGGTCTCCCCACAATCTGTATGCAAAACCAAGCAATTCATCTTCTAATGAAGTATGAATTGTCAAAGTCTACTGACTCATATTTTTCAGTACTATTGAAGGGTGAAAAATTGAATTTTTCCTTGAGAGAATTTGGGTTGATTACTAGTCTAAATTGTGTGAATAAGTTAGCCATTTAATGACTACCTATTTTCCGAACAAACAAAGAGTTGAAAAGTGGCATTTGAAAAATGTAGTCACAAATAAAGTTTGGGCAAACGATGAGGATGCAGTGAGGTTGTGCATTCTTTATCTGTTGGAATTTTTTGTTTGTCCTTCTGATAAAGACCATGTGTCTTTCATAGACAAGTTTATGTTCTTTCTGATAGAGTCTGGTAATTTTGAGTCATACCCATGGGGTACCAAATCCTTCAAGCAGGTTATTGAATCTGTCCGACATCGTCTTAATCCCCATGTACATTCTTATCTGATACGGGGATGCTCATTAGCCTTGCAAGTGTGGCTATATGAGTGTTGCTCGTCCGTCAGCACGGAGCTTGCTACGAGGTGTTCTGAATCTATACCTCGCATTTTAAGATGGTCAGCTACAAAGGGCCAGATTTGGTTAACTGCAATTGAAGAGAAGATGATCAAGCCTGAGTGGCTTAAGGTATATTATTTCACTTTTGTATGATGCTACATTTACCTTCATAATAACTACAATTAATCTACATTTTTTTATTTACTTGAACTAACTGTTATTTCCATCATTCAGTTCACAAACATGACTGAATCTGGAGAAGAGATTGGAGTGCTTAATCTGCCAGACAAGATTCAGTATGAAGATGAACATGGTGCTCAATCATCACAGGTTCCAATTGATGCTTCTCCAACATTTGAACCAAAAGATACAGATTGTCAAGAGGACATTGAATCTGTGACTAGCAAGCTCAGGAAGTTGGAAAAGGGGATTGAGCAGGTAATATAAATAACTACAATATATTGACATTTTTTGCTACAATTTAACTTCATTCCATAACAATTATTGTATGTTATACATTGTAGTTAATTTGTGGTATAATTCTATATTGAGCCCTGTTGGTATTGCACAAATCTTTGTTAAATTGTTGTGGAACCGTAGCACTTTGAATAAGATTAACAACTAATTATATATTTAATTTTTAGGTTGATGGAAAGTTAGTTGAATTTAGTAAGGCTGTTTTTGAGGAACTCTCAAGCCTTCGAGAGTTCATAGATGTTTCTGTGAAGAGTGTTATGAAGGTGATAAACAGGAAGTACGATGTAACGACCCGGCCGGTCGTTTTTGGAATTTACGCCCCGATCCCCCCTTAACTGCTTCCCCTAAGTTCATTTCTGCTATTTTGGTTTGCCGGGACGTTCGGTGTTCGGATTCGGAGTGTTTTGGGACACTTAGTCACTAAATGAGAGCTTAAGTGTTGAAAAATGGTCCAAAGTCGAAACAGTGTGAAGACGACCACGGAATAGAAATCCGATGGTTCCGTTAGCTCCGTTAGGTGATTTCGGGGTTGGGAGCCCGTTCGGAATGTATTTTGGACGTCCGTAGCTCATTTAAGCTTGAAATGCCGAAGTTTGTATTTTTGAAGCTTCCAACCCGATAGTGAGTTTTTGATCCGAGGGTCGGAATGGGATTTCGGAAGTTGCAGTAGTTCCGTCATGTCATTTGGGATGTGTGTGCAAAATTTCAGGTCATTCGGATGAAGTTCGGGTAGGTTTTTGATCGAAAGCGTATTTTGTTGGAAATTGAAGTTCTTAGGCTTAAATCTTTGATTAATTCGGGTTTCCAGCGTTGTTTAGGTGGTTTAAGGATTGGTACAAGTTTGAATAAGGTATTAGGTGTGATTGGTGCTTTTGGTTGAGGTCCCGGGGGCCTCGGGATGATTTTAGGTGGTTAACGGAAGAATTTTTGAAGTGTTGCAGCAACTGGTTTTTTCTCTCTTCTGGTATTTTCGCTTCTGCGGCTTGGGAACCGCGGAAGCGGAGCTGCATAAGCGGCCATCGCATCGCAGGAGCGGAATTTGGGCTCCCTTCAGTTTCCGCAGGTGCGGAAGTTTGACCGCAGAAGCGGTTACGCACCTGCGAGGTATAAGTCGCAAATGCGGCCCTGGGTCATTGGTGATAAACCGCAGAAGCGGTAAGTATTTCGCAGAAGCGGCCACCGCATGTGCGGTTTAAGACCGCAGAAGCGGAACCCCTGGATTTTAGTTAATAGCCGCAGAAGCAGCATTTGTTCCGCATAAGCGGGACCGCAGATGCGGTCCCTTGTCCGCAGATGCGGAAATCCCTGGGCAGAAATAGAAATTTCGAGGGTTTGAGTTCATAAGTTACAAAAAAATCAATTGAGAGCTCGGGTAAGGGCGATTTTTAGTGGGTTTTGAAGAGAAGACTATTAGGTAACGTTTCCTTAATCCCTTCTAGTTATATTTCATCATTATATAGTTAAATGTATCATTGGAATTCGAATTTAGGATCAAAAACTTGGATAATTGG
>NW_017674460.1:17266-22738 GCF_001879085.1 Nicotiana attenuata
ATATAACGGGAAGGAGCTTCTTGAATGAAGAAGGATACAACATAACTTTGAATTGGAAGAATATTGCCGCACATCTAATTGATGTCCACGAGGGGTGAATGAACTTGTGCAGCTGGAGGGTGAGCTCGGACTCAGGATGGGTTATTGATGTCGTGGTGTTTGTGCCCCGTGCAACAGTGTTGGGAGATGCTGGGGAGTGATTTCTACAGGTGAGTTATTCTTGTGAGCAGGTTAGCGGTCGCGTGGTTGGCGAGGCTTCTGCGAAGAATCCTACTGGTTATACAGTGAAGGGATCGGTCGTGCGAATGTTGTTAATGATTCAGAGTATAAAAAGGGGGTTTCTATAGTAAGATATCGTGAATTTTGGTGGTTGATTGCGCAAGGTTATGTCAATAAGAGATTAAGAATCCTAGTGAACTCCAGAGTTGTGTAATAGTGGCTTCAAACTAGGTGGGAGAGTCCCACCGCCTATGATTGGGTTGCATGGTTAACCACTTGCGAGGTTTTCGGGTTGTTAGCATATTTCTGGGTCACTCGGCTACGGGAGAAGAACATAAGTGGTAACTTGAGCAAAGGAATTGTTAAAGGGTGCTATGGTTGGCCTTATTGGCTCATGTTCAGACTTGAGAGAAGGATGAGAAAGGACTTCGGAATCGTAAAAGGCTTAGCGGAATGGGCATGTCAGTTGAGGGTGCGAATGTACGCCCAAGGAAGGTATGAAATGGTTCATGGGATTTGAGACGGCATGGTCTCGCGGTTCCAGGTCACCCGGGGTGATTGCGGATGGAGAGTGTGTTATGTGTGGGAAGGAGTCATTGTTATTACTAAGGCAATCGGGGTATATAGAAGGAAGATATATTGGTTAAACATAGTTGAGTTGGCGTATCGGTGGTAGAGGTCAACTCCTTCAGCGTGATCAAGTCATGCGTGTGGTTTGTGTCGGTACGTGTGAGGCTTGTCGGTCGCCGAAATTAATGTTGTTCAGAAGAACTCTTCTGATATGGCCTGTTATGTATAGGCGGATCCTGGAATGGCCATGGTGGCTCAGGCCACTACTTGGAGGTTTGCATATTCTACGGTTATGAGAATTCACCTAAGTGTTGCTATAGTTCTTCTGAAGTGAGTTAAGTGAAAAGCTTTTAAGTGATGAGGTGTTAGCCTATTAGCTGTTCCGAAGCCATGATGGAAAATGTGGCATGTTAGGTGCAGTGAGTGGTATGGGATTCGAAGTAAAGATCAAGGTAACAGCTCGGTGTGGTCAAAGATGGCACGAGCTCAGATGAGCAAGAACAAGGGGTGGAATGTTTAAAGCAAATTGGTATTGTCTTCAGCGTCACCTGAGATCGATGTGTTGTGAAAGAGGCTTTGCATCCTGGTTAAGGATTCTTGATCGCTTTTCAGCGTTAGTGCGACCGATGGTTTAGATGTGCGGACCCGTTATTCATTTCGGAAGATTTTGGGAGCGTGTCCCACGTGAAGAGTGTATAAGTGCGACATGTAGTCACTTGATTGACTAAAGATTTAAACCAAGTATGAGGATTGTGGTAATATCATTAATTTGAGAATTTATGCCGGGAGGGCACTTTGTTTGTTGGGTTGTGAACTGAGGAGGTTGCTCCGGTTATGATGGTTGTTCTTATGTGTTATGAGGAAAAGGAAATTACTATGGACCTTTGAAAGGTTATTAGCCAAGTTGGTGCAATCAAAAATGGGTTTGAGATCAGTGGATTGATTTATATGTGGACAGGGCTTTATATCAGGCCAGTTGTGTTCGTTTCAGCGAGCGTTCCTTATGGAGGAACAGTCGGGGTGTTATTTTGTCATCAGCTATTCCAGGAAATGATGTGTTGCGCCGTATGAGTTATGAGACGGCTTGGTAAATTTTTATGTGTTGAAGTTCCGCGTGGCGATGATGTTATATGAGCATAATGGCTCTCGAGATTCAGATCTTGTATCGCACCCCAGTTGTGTCAGAGTTTGTGGATTATAGCATTATATGTCCCCCCAGGGAATGGTGTTATACACTTAGCATGTTTATGACTGATGTTTAGTATCTTGTTGTAAGGAGCAATTTAGCTCGATGTACATCTCCTTATGCGAGCTCCATGTGTGGATCGGGTGGCACGCCGCCACGGGTATGTTATTTGGATCGGGTGGCACGCCGCCATGGTTATGATTGATCGGATCGGGTTGCACGCCGCAACAGTGTGATGTTCAGTACAGTTTCCCATATATGTTTATTGTGTTCTGTTTCCTATTTTCTGGAGGAAGCTCATATTAGTTGTGCGCCCGCATCGCATGTATGATTCGCGAGCGGGGTAATTGAAATTTCTTTTCAGAGTTCAGTTTTCCTTTTTGTATCGCATTCTAATTGGTAGCCTATTGGCGCATTGTGACGCCATATGAGACTTTTGGTTATGTTGGGGTGGCTTATTGTCTGAGCATTCGTACTAGGTGAGACGAGATTGTTGGATTTAGGATCAGTGCAGTCTGATTACGTGAAATATATTAAGAGGTAAAGATCATTAATTGGTTCAGAATGAGGTAATGTCTCTTGTCAGGAATATAGACTCAACGATTGGTTGACTCGGCAGTCGATTATGAATTTCCGCACATCTCTCTGTTGTGACGGCATTGAAAGAGTTAGAGTGAGACCTGTGTATGTCATGGGGTGCAATGAGAGCATCAAATTCGTGGAATTGACTAAGTCGATCAGGAAATGTTACAGTGGGCCAGTGAGTAAAGTGATGCGAGGTGCGAACTTCAGCAAGTTATGCAGCCATATTTGGGTATAGCGTGTAGCGATTGTTATAGTGATCTTATGTTGTAAACAGGTCTGGCATAGAATTCCGGATGTTGGAATTAGGCTCTAAGGCTTATTTGCTTGAATAAAAAGGAATATCTTCAGAATTGATCGAGATGGTGTGCTCAACTGAGTTGTGGTAGCACGGTAAGGTGCATGAGGAGTTAAACACTGAATCATGGAACTGGAGGGTCTTGGGATCATTTCTTGCCACTGGCGGAGTTGCTTGCAACGATAGTTATCAATCCAGCATTCAGATGGCGCCGTATGAGGGTTATATGGTAAGAGGTGTAGATCTCCGATGGGTTGGTTTGAGCCGGGTGAGGGCAGGCTATTGGGCACAAAGTTAGTATAGGATGCATTGGGAAAGGTTAAGACGATTCAGGATAGACTCCGTACAGCCCAGTCTAGACAGAAGAGTTACGCGGACAGGAAGGTTCGTGATGTTCATATATGGTTGGTGAGCGGGTTCTGCTTTGGGTCTCGCCTATGAAAGGCGTCATGAGGTTTGGGAAGAAAGGAAAGTTGAGTCCGAGGTTTATTGGCCCTTTTGAGATCTTGCGGCGAGTTGGGGAGGTTGCCTATGAGCTTGCCTTGCCTCCCAGTTTGGCCGGAGTTCATCCGGTATTTCATGTTTCGATGCTCCGGAGGTATCACGGTGATTCGTCGCACGTGTTGGATTTCAGTTCAGTCCAGTTGGACAAGGATCTATCCTATGTTGAGGAGCCAGTGGCTATTTTGGACAGACAGGTCAGAAAGTTGAGGTAAAAGAACATTGCTTCAGTGAAGGTTCAGTGGCGAGGTCAGCCGGCCGAGGAGGCGACTTGGGAGACCGAGCGAGATATGCGCAGCCAGTACCCTCATCTTTTTCACTACTTCAGGTATGTTCCCTATGCTCGTTCGAGGACGAACGAATGTTTAAGTGTAGGAGGATGTAACGACCCGACCGGTCATTTTTGGAATTTACGCCCCGATCCCCCCTTAATTGCTTCCCCTAAGTTCATTTCTGCTATTTTGGTTTGCCGGGACGTTCGGTGTTCGGATTCCAGGGAGGAGGGAGATTATTTTCGCAAAAAGCGGCCACCCGCAGGTGCGGTTTTTAAGACCGCAGAAGCGGAACCCCTGGATTTAGTTAATAGCCGCAGAAGCGGCATTTGTTCCGCATAAGCGGGACCGCAGATGCGGTCCGTTGTCGCGCAGATGCGGAATCCTGGGCAGAAATAGAAATTTTCGAGGGTTTTGAGTTCATAAGTATACAAAAAAATCAAATTGAAGAGCTCGGGTAAGGGCGATTTTGAGTGGGTTTTGAAGAGAAGACTATTAGGTAAACGTTTCCTTAATCCCCTTCTAGTTATATTTCATCATTATATAGTTAAATGTATCATTGGAATTCGAATTTAGGATAAAAATTGGATATTTGGGGTAAAACTTCATTGGCTAAATTATGGAGTTTTTGAGTGAGCATTTGACCTCCCGATTTGGGAGATTTTTATATGGTTAGACTCGTGAGAGTAGAGGGTTCTGAAAATGTGAAAATTATTCGATTCCGAGGCGTTGGCCTGGAGGGCATTTTGGGTCATTTCACCTAATTTACGCTGTAGCTTTGAATTTATTAGCAAAACCAGGTCTTTGCGATGTTATTTACAATGTGTAATTGATTGAATAGATTTGAGGCCATTTGGAGTCGGATACTCGTGGCAGAGCGTGATTTCTAGTTGATATGTGTAGCCGGTTCGAGGTAAGTGGCTGTCTAACCTTGTGTGGTGGGGACCTTTCCCCTAGATATGATCTTTGAATATTTGAATGCCTGCGTACGTGAGGTGACGAGCGCGTACTTGAGCTAATTGTTGTAAACCCGTTTCTACTTGAAGTATTTAAATTGAGATTTCTTGTTTACTTGTTCATTTTAAACTGTAAGACTTATACCTGTGCTAGCCTTAGAGACTCATGTTTTAGCTGGTTTACTTGCTTATTTGTTTTAGCTGTGCTATTGTGTACTCTGTGAAGCATGTTAGATTGGCTATAATTACTACTTCTTGTCCTGATTTTAGCATTGTTCCCGAGAATTACGAATTGTTGTTGTTGTGTTTTTAATTTGGGACTACGGGAATGGCTTCCCGGGAGATCCCCCCCTGACTTGAGATATTCTAGACTTGAGGTGCGGGATACCAAGAGATCCCTGGACATTTATATATATTGAGGATATCAAAGAGATCCTCGGGTATACCTAGAGATCCTGGCATATTATTGAGGATACCAAGAGATCCTCGGATTACAAGAGTATCCCTGGCACAATTTATATATATTGAGGATACCAAGAGATCCTCGGGATACCAAGAGATCCCTGGGCATACTATAGAGGATATCAAGAGATCCCTCGGGATAACCAAGAGATCCCTAGTGTATATGTTGAGGATACCAAGAGATCCTCGGGATACCAAGAGATCCCAAGTGTTTATGAGGAGGATACCAAAGAGATCCTCGGGATACCAAGAGATCCCTGGTGCATGTGATGAGGATACCAAGAGATCCTCGGGATACTAAGAGATCCCCGACTATTATTCCTTGTGAGAGCGGTACCCTTGTATTGTTACCTTTGGCCTTCTTCTATTGTTCTTTCTTATTTATTTGGTTTAGATTCTCGCTGTAGACTCTTTATTTTAAACTGA